>NC_080434.1:40488362-40788362 GCF_028018845.1 Melospiza georgiana | reverse complement strand
AACCATTACAAAATCATTAGTTTTGTAATATTAAAAAATAATGTGGTGACTTTTTGCTGCCCTTAATATTACTGGAAAGCCCATTTATACTTTTCAGAAAAAAATATGCCATGAAAGCTTTTAATTAAAATCGTTAAAAATTGCACTGCATTGATTATTCAACCTTACTTACCCAAGACATGATTATACAAAATAGGGTAATCTGTTCCCTGGCTGTAACTTAGATAATAAAGTATCTAATAGGAGTTGCCATGGTAATAAAAATTAGAAAAGTGCTTTTTCAGACAGGAATTCAGAAATTGAGGGACTTCTAATGTTGTGATTTTTCTGGAGCAGAGGTCTGCTTCTCATGGTTTCAGAAGCTTGTCAGAAAAAATAATGTGATCCTTAAAAACTTCACTTTTAACATGTCCTTTACAGAAATATTTCTTCATTTTATGCTAATTACCCCTTTCTTAAATGTCTATGTTGCAGTTACTTTGGGTTTTGCTTGTCATAGAGGAACTAATGGACATGGGAGTAAGAAAACTGACCATGAAGGTACCTAAAATTAGGGCACCTGCAGTTCTTACTCTCGTGCATTGAATCACAAACAATGAATTTAGGGATCTGCAGTTCTGTTTGGACTGACACCGTTCAGCGAGTTCATTAAGGGTGATGAAAAGATGATGATTTTAAATTGCAAAGAGGCTGCAGGACTTTGTGGACAAAAAGAAAAAAAGCTGTGGCAGAGTTCATTCTGTAGAGCTGTCATGAATCTAGGACGGGAGTAATTTCTGAAAGAAAACAAAACCAAGCAGAAGCCATCACAGAGCCAACAAGGAACAAATCCCCCAGATGCGACAGCTTTAGATGCCATGCCACCATATCAAACTTTTGCAGTCCCAGGGTCTGCAGCAAGTTATAACACTGGAGGTATTTTATACACTCTTTCTAAAGGTAAAGGACAAATTTTCAACATTCTAAACACTTAAGAAATACCTACAGAATCATGCAAACCTGATAATCATATTCCACAAGAGTAGACAAGCATTTACAATAGTTGTTCAAATGACCAGTATTATTGAAAAATGCATATAATAATATTTCAGATTCTTTTGTGCAAATATTTCTGTGAAATATAAGAGGCAATTACCAATAATTACTTTTGTATTGGGAAAGTAATATTTTTATGTGATTGAATGAATGAATGAATGAATGAATGATCAATGTTAATTATTTTTTAATCTTTCTCTCAAAATAATATTTCTGCTTCTTGCTCTGCTTCAAAAATATTTTAATTTAAATCTCCAATCTCATAGCCCAGACAGCAGTAATAAAGAGTGAATAGGAAAGAGAACAATTCATCAGGAACTCACTGGCTGAAATTTGTTTGTCTACATGATTTAAGCAAATATTAAAATCCAAAATGTGTTCACATCTGGTCCTGGGCAGAAAGTTGGATCAAATTCATCAGACTGCATTTGTAAATAGAAATCCATCAAACTCTAATTAAAATTCACTTGAGTAGTGATCATGGGGCAGGACTATATTGTAATTAAATAGAAAGTAAAAATCTAAACTATAAATGTTAAACATCTCCATTCTGCTTTACCAATGAAAATAATAATAATTCAAATCAAAGTTTTCAATTTGTAGAATTTATTTCAGTTGAGAAGTGATAAATAACTCCTTTATAATTACTGTAAAAGAGATATTAGGAGTGAAGGACCCAATACTTCAGGGCAGATTTCAGTGAAATATAAAGAACAGCATTTAAACACTCTGTATCATATGAGGTAATAATGGTTCAGAGGACAGGTACTCCACTTGTAATGGATCACTCTGAGGTCTCCAAGTTTTTATCCCATTAAAGCATTTGCTTTTTAAGATGCACAGAAGTATTTAAAATGGAATTCTCCTTTTCTTTATTGTAAGGTACAGGTTAAATGTGCCTGGAACATTTTGGCTAAAATAATATGTCTGTGAATCCATTGGGAAGCCACTAACTACCAAGGGCCATAGGGATCCTGGAAAAGCTCTTACATTACAGTCAGGAATGCTGCTGGACACAATTTAATTCAGTAAAATTCGTAATTTGCCAGTTTTTATCTTAACTTTTTTCTGCGGTGACTTTTAATCAAGGATTTCCAAGTGGGTAATGTCTAATATGTCTTACAAATGATAAGAACCTAAAGCTGTGGTATAAATAAATACATACAGAGTTTAAAATATTTTCCATTTGCTTTTCCCTCTTCCATGACTTATAATAAAAAATTATTTTACAAGAAAAAAAATTAATTTAATTTTTTTACTTATCTTCATGTGTATAGTTATATCAAATTAGTAATTTTCTTTAAATCAAGATTTTTTTTATTAGGGGTAACTCAATTTTTAGGATGTTAATTTTGTAGCTTCTATTTTTTTTGTAAAATTTAACACTGAGAATGCAGTATAAGAAGCTCTGTCACAATCTGTATAATCTAGAAAATTAGTTCAAGCTACTATTTAATTC
Source organism: Melospiza georgiana (assembly GCF_028018845.1). Lineage (NCBI taxonomy): Eukaryota > Metazoa > Chordata > Aves > Passeriformes > Passerellidae > Melospiza > Melospiza georgiana. The sequence goes on along the minus strand of NC_080434.1, from coordinate 40,785,868 downwards.
AAAGAACTTTTACTTCATCCTTTCCTAATGCTTAAACCAACTAAGTAATATTTAACTTACACTTTTATTGGACATTAGTTCTTAAGTGTTGACCTTACATTCTTAGTGCATAACTAAAAATGCTGTGCTTTTAAAATGTCGAAAAAATTTAAATATCTTCCAAAAATTTAAGACCTTGTGATTATATATGAGGAAAATTTAAAATAAGCTGAAAGTTCACAGCACGTAAAACCATGTTGATCATTAGTAAAATGAATGAAAATATACTTAGAAATAAAACATATTCCAAAAAAGCCTATGGTACAGTGTATATTTACATGCAGTTGAACAAAGTATGTATGGTATAGTTCTAGGATAGGCACCACTGGAAAGGTAAAAAATATTTATTTGCTGGCTTTGATTTTTTTTTTAAATTTATTTCAGGCCAGATTCTCAGGTCCCTATTTAGTCTTTACTCTACAAAACTCACATTATGGGGAATTTTTCTCTTTATTTAAGAATGAGTCAAGTAAATTTTCTCCACTATTCTAATTAGTAAATGTGTCACCTGCTGCAAGGATATTACACAGGCCTCAGATTAGACTCATATGTAGCACATAGTAAGGAAACACTGCCAATGAAAATATGGGATTTAAGCACTGTAACTGTGATCTTGGGGATCTAAGCATGTAAGACTTCATAGAGCCTTCAAATTAATTTGACTTGACATGTCAAGAAAACAACTAAAGGTCTGTTTTATGTGTAAACACCTACAACCTGTAGATGTAGGACAATCTTTTTTCACAATATTGACAAGAATTGAGGCAGGCAGCTCAGAGAGGAGCAGCAGCACAGGTGGGTAATCAAAACTCATTAAACTGCTGAGATGAGGGATGTGAGTGAGGAAGGCACAAGCGTTAGTGCCATGCACAAGGAAATACCATGTGTTTTGAGCTGAAGAAAATATGTTTGAGGGGATACTAATATCAGGTTTTGGAATAAAGTCTTCCAGAATCCCTGCCTACTTCCAGCAGATTGTTATAGGCATGATAATGTTTAGAGATACTTCCAGATGCTAAGTAGTTCCTTTGACTTTCCTAGTATCTTCCACTCTCCTAAGCTAATAAGCCTAAAAGATGTTTAGAAATTTCAGTCCCTCCATGGGATTAAGCCAATTAAAAATATTGCTTCATTTTTCTAACACAAAGCATTTTCAAAAGGAGAAACCGATTGTGGCGCTGGAATTGTAGCAGTCTAAGGGATCACAGCCAGTCCAAAGGAATGCAAAATCCCATAATTATGTTTGCAGAGTAATGAATAGGTAGGGAGTGCTCTGGAAGTTTCCAGCTACAGTCATAGTAAGATATACTATGGCATTGCAAACATTCTCTTGGAAAGAAAAACCTTTAGAGATGTCTTGAGGTACGTCGATGAAGATTTTTTATTCTCTCTGAAGATTACTACAGCTGGACATCTGCCTGGAAGCTCCCTGCCCCATTGAGCTGACAATCCTGACTTTGTGACGGCCACTCCTGAGTTACCCTGCATGGACAGTAAATCTGCTGGGAAGCATAAATTGAGCATTACTAGCTCTTAGATGGATGTTTTAAGGGGTTTTGAAGATGTAAAGGAGAAATGGGGGTGTTGCAAAAGATAAAGACAGGAGGGTACCTGAATTGATTTCAAGTGTTAGTGATTTGCAACACCCTTGTATCAATTATCAAGCTGCTGCCAGGGCTTAGATTTTGGCTGGGATAAATGAGATGGCATCTTTTTCAGCCAGGTTATTTGATTTAAATCCATGGAAGCCTTATTTTTAGTAGAAGTGTGTTTGTAGGTATAACTTTTCATGCCATAGGGCAATAAAACTGGTACTATTAACAAAAACAAGCACAGAAGCAGGAGTAAAAATAGTAAATTAGAGTAGTTTCTCTGTATTTATTTTAAGACATGTCCACTCTCTCATCCAAATAATGTCTAATATTTCAAGTCAGAATGATAATACTTATCAAATCTAGAACAGTTTGCTTTACATCTGTTTCCTTGCATTACCTCTGCTTACAGAATTTATACCCCAGACATATCGAAATATTTGTTTTAAAATCTCTCCAAAATACAAAACTTTCTGATGCACCTGTTCTTCCATCTATTATGCTTTATGAATGTTCTCCCTTACTCTATCATTTATTTTCGTTTGGAGTCTTACCCACTGCTCAGGAGTTGTTTCTACAAAGTTAGAGCAATGAGAGAAATATTGAATAAAGGCTGTAATACAATTGTAAACATTTTAAATGAGTATTTCATCCAAAATCAAATCTACAGTTTTTATTTTGTTTGGTCGCTGCACAGATTGCAGAACTCATGTGCTTTCCCAGCACAACATCAATATGCTATTTTCTCCACCAGCTGCTCATATGTGTGGTTTGTTGTGACTATTAACCACAGAAAAGTTATCTCAGTATTGGATCTCACTGATGAAAAGACTCAAAACATCTTGACTTCTTGCAGTTATTGCTGGATATTTTCTGGTTAAAGGCACTCATAGTAATATCAAGTTCCTTGCCAGTCTCTAATAACTATAATTCAAACGAGTTCTGGAAATTTATCCATGTTCATAAATATATACACATACATCTGTGTGTAAATGTACATGTGTGCATATACATGCGCGTGTATGTGTGTGTATATATATATATATATATATATATATATATATATACGTGTGTGTGTTGGATTTCAATATTTCAATCTACACAGGGACTTCACCTCTCACTTTCCATCCTGGGCTGCAGACATCTCACTGGGTGGGAATCAGACCAACCAGCAGCTGAGACCCGGGAGCTGTTTTGAACTCCCCGTAAATAAAACACTCTGTTTGTCTCATGGAGCTTTGGGGTACGCATGTGTTGTCCTTGTCTCTGACCACCAACCTCACAGAACACGTGGCATTTTAATGTAATATATATATATATATATATTTGTACACATACACATGTATATACATATTTTCACTTGTGTATTCCATTCAGTACTTACTTGGAAAGTAAATATTTTCTTATAATTGTCTGCATAGTGCAAGGTTATGTCCAGGACAGAGTCACACTTACACACACAGTTTGTTCTCTGTCCTTTAAAGGGTAAGGGTCATGTGGCAGGCACAAAAACCTCTTGGAAGCTGCTGCTAACTGTTGATCGTGCAGGGAATTTTAGTGTGAAATGATAAGCAACACCTCAGAGTTTAGCCAGTTGTGCCAGGTTCAATTGCTTTGAACACAGTGTGGCCAAGATATTACCTGCGTGTGAGGAATTTCAGTTTAATCCCCAGCATTATTGTTCAGGGAGAGTCATGGGGGCAGACTCTGACTCCTCCATGCCCACTGTCCATGCTGATGTTGCACAGGGCTTGCTTGCAAGCTTTGCTGAATATTTGAGTTTTTTCTCCTGGAAGTACTCTAGTAAGTCCAAAGGCTGAAAATACTCTTTACACAGACAGAAAAAATGTTTCCATTGACCAGAGCTATCAGTTTTAAAGGCACACTCCATATGACAATTCTAATTCCTCTTAAATTCCAAATGTTAATAGTTCCCCTTGGCTTTCTTATCTTTCTAGTGCACAAGTGTATAAACCAAATTTTTTTCCCAAGCCCACCAATCAAAGCAGCACTTATGATGTAGCACACATGGGTGTGCTGAAATAGAAGAAAATGGTAAACCCTGGCAAAGTCTCTATATTATCCTAGAGTTTCCTACTAATTAAAGATCTTTATGATGAATCGAAACCCACAAAGAAAATTGACTTTGCGACATGACCAATGTAATAATCTCAGGCAACAAAGAGACTCTCTGCTGACAGGTAAATTACCCTCCTGTATTCTTAGGTTTTGCTTGTTTTCATCAGTGATTTCATGGGAAGCCTATAGGCAAGTAGAGGTATAAGGCAGAACTGGTTACAGAATGAACTTATGTTATTGAAAGCTGTGTTTTAAAAAAGTCTCTGCCTATGGGTTTGTCAAAGAATGAAAATTCTTGCAATGCATTTGGAAACTGGATCTGCAGAACCAAACATATTTGCATTTGCGAATGCTATGGAAGCAAGTGTCTGTGAGTTATCATCAGCTTATTGCTGAGAAACTCCTGAACCGGGAAGTACCAAAAAAATCAAAAATAATTTTAAACTCTTTTCAGCTAATAGGATTATTCTCCTTATAAAATACATTTCTTTTTTATTATCACAACTTGTGCACACAAATGAGTTTTCTGACTTTAAAAAAACACCCTTTTTCCCCATGCTACAAATGCAGTTTTACAGATTGGAGCAGATGGTGGTTTAGAGTGAAGATGTACTAAACCACTATAAAGGTATAGTTACTGCCACACTGTGTGCAGACAGATGTTAGTAAGAGCTTATGAGTTTAGTCTTTTTTATATTTTCTTTATTGTAGCTTTATAGTGTATTTCATGCAGTTTGAAGAAAAATAATCCTATTTTACTATGATTCCAACTTGTGTGTTGAATTTTGGCTTAATAAAGATTCTTGGACGTTCCAATGTTTTCAACTACCCTATCATTTAAATTTGCCTTTTCTAACAAGCATTTGAATACAGAAATAAAATCGAATAATATATGTTTCTATTTTTATTCCCCTAGCTAAAAAAAATGTGTTCAAAGGAAGCAGTCAGAAGGGTTCCCATGAAGAGAAAAGTGTGAGAGGATGGAAATCTGTACCATGCTCAACAGACTTGCAGTCTGCCAGAGCATATGGGAAAGAGAATCCTTAACTGACAAATCTTTACTGAGAATGAACCTGTTAAGCAAAGCAATTTAAATGCAGGCAGTGTTCACTGGAGTGCTCCAGCTGACCTCAGCCTTCTCCTGATAGCAGAGGGAAGCTTTTAAGGGATTTTCACTACCAAGTGGAACTGAACCCATAAGTGCACAGGAAAATGATGCATTTCTTGCAGCTTATTTTTTGCCTGAATCCAATTATGCCTAGTCAACATCCAGCTGTTGCCTCAAAATAGACTAAGCTGGGAACTCTATGCAGAAAAGTTGGAAAAATGAAAGCCATCTAGTTGTAAGAATGGATTAGAGTGGCGATTTTCGAATTTCTCTTTTTTTGCAGTTTTGTATTTTCTACCCTAACCTAGGATTGCTAGATCACTCTGATCCAGATGCCAAAATGGCACTGCCAACAGAGACTCTCTTGAGAGAATTCTTCAGGCAAGTAAGTGGATTACATCTCAAGCACTGTATTGTCTGCAGTTTTCAATTCAGTTAAGCTCTGGGAATTGCAGATAGCAGCTGAAAGAGCCCCCACTTTAAAGAGAAAGGTGTAAGTGTCTGAAGCAGGAAAGGATTTTCTGACTGTGAGATTTGCCCTGGGAAATTGAAGACGGGTTTCTAAGGAAAGGAAAACAAAGGAACTCTCTCAGAATCTTCACAGACTGAAAATGGAAAACAGAGATTTAAGATGGTCTATACAGGCATCATAGGATTTGATGGACTGAAGAGGAAGATCAGGTGGGGGACTGAAAACAGCAAACACAATCAAATTTATGAGTAAAGAAATAAACTAGTTTTTTTTTTTAATATAAAGAATAGTCTTATAAAGAGCAAAATACCTAACAAAATTCACAAATGATGAGAGGTGATAAAATAAATTGAGGATAATTTTAAAATTAATGGGAGATCTGAGAATCAACTGCCTGTGAACATTATAAGTCAAGGTAGCTTGTTGTCTTTATAGAGAGTTGAGACATAGTTCAGGTAGTCAGAGCCATAAGAAACATCCCTAAAATGTTGTCATTTTACATGATAATTGTGTCTATCAAAACAAAACTTGAATGTAAACATGGGTTTGGGATTAAACACTCAACAATTAGAAATGTAGTTTGTTTTTATGCTGGCTGTAAGCTGAAACTGGCCAGCCTGATGGTATTGTTGATCTTTCATAGCACTCATAAACTTTTTCCTGTCTCTACTTTTCCTCAGGGAGACTGAAGCTTTGATTTTTTTGTCAAAGAACCAAAGAAAGGACTGCCACAGAAAGGGTTTAGTGAAGATTTAGGCAAAAAACTCGAGCAGTTTAAATAAGTATCAAGTTAGTATGTTCTTTCAAAATTATTCCACAGCCTCCAGAACTGGCACCCTGTCTACACTGCAGACTTACAATTGCATTTTTGATCAGCAGTTTGCAAAAGAAGATCTTTGGAGGTATCTTAATGGACAGATTGCAATTCTAACTGTGTCCATGCTAAAAACTCATTAAGGGCCGGTAAATATGAGTGGAATGAGAGAAAGCAGAAAGATTAAAGGGGCAATTATGATCCAGCAGAGGAAAGCAGGTATTTTCATTCACTGTGCAAACACAATTTCAATTGCCCTTTGGGCACTTGTGTATCACAGGCAAATAAGCAGTCTGCAAGGAGAGCACTTTAAATGTGAATACTGTAACTTGTGGGCATGCAGGCAGTGGGTAGCATGCAGCAGGTATTAAATGGATAAATATGTGTAGAGATTGTGTTTGGCTGGGCAAGAGACAGGAGCCTGGCAGAGGGGATCGTGGTGACACAACACAGCGAGCTCTGCGCGTCTTGTTGGATTAAAGAGTAGATTTGTGTCTTAGCCAATATAATGTCATGTAGAGTTATGTAAATCCCATCACAGAAATGCAAACACAATGCAGCAGCAGCATTCTTTGGCATGGGCTCTTCAGCTGTTTTCCTGAAACCAATTTGATGTCTTGCTGCAGATTGTTTCTCCCTTGCGGCACAGCCACTCTGTTAGTTGAATTCAGCTCTTTTTTTCTGAATTATTATGATGGAAACCCCATAGTTTAATAACTGCAATGTTTATTTTTCTTAAATATAATACCTTAGGACAACTAGAAAGCTGATGTTCTAGTAAATGAAAATGATATTCTGCCATCAAGGAAGTAAGCAACCTTTAGATAAAAATAATTTAATTTTTAAGGAAAAATATCCTGACTGATAATATGATACAGGCATTCATATAATCTGGCAGGGACCAAAAATACTGAAGACAAGCATTAACCAGTCACTGAGCTCAGTAATACCACTCCTCAAACAGTCCAAGATCATCTGATTTGGAGGCTCAGACCAGTTCAGAGTGCATGGAGAAGGAAAAGCAGCGCACGGGTTTATTTCCCCTCCTTCCATCAGTGGATGGCAAGAGGACAGAGCCAGCCCGATGACAGAAGATGACATGCCAGTCCTCATTTCTGTGCAAGGCAGCAAAAGAGAAAGCCTTCCAGGGGGAAGAAAAGGGGTGAAAATAAGAGTAAAACTGCTGAATAACTGTGGGGAGTGCAAACCTGTACTTTGATGAGGTTTTCTATGACTTTCAATTTCTCCTTTGCCTAAGGCATCCTAATTATGGTTCTAATCTAGCCCCAGGTGCTGGAGCTGTAATACTAAAGATTCATGCCAACCGCCCTGATAGTTTATACCAAATTCAAAAATCACTTTAGAGGTGAAAGTTCAGACTTAAAGCACAGCTTTTGAATGCAAGCTTAAATGATACCCTCAAAATAAAATGCCTGCAGGTGCCCTCTTTTCACTTTGTAATATGTTAATATTTAGCCTAAAGTAGCTAACACATTAGGGAATTTTCCTTCACATTAGCTTTTTAGGGCCTCTGTATGATAGTATTTTAAACATCATGAAGAAGGGTTTCTTGAATATATCTACTTTAAGCTGTGTGATGCATTCAAAAGAGATTTAGAAAACATCACAATTATGACATGATGTTCTCAAATTATACATACTGGGGTTTATTTTCCTTCATAAAATCTTTTAAGATAAATGTGAATCAGTGTAGAAAAGTGAACATAGCAGCATTTAGTTTGCCTAGCATTCTTTGATTTTTTAGATCTCCTTACGTTCAGCTCTTTGTTAAGATGTATTGAATAGCTGTGTGTGGCATTTAAAATTTCTCCTTCCAAAACCCAATCCCCCTTTATGGTAAGATAAAAATCAAAAAGTTGTTTTGTAGAAGTCAGCATTCCCTTCAGAGGTTTATAAGCATTTTGCAGCAGCACTATTATTCTCATGTCTTAAATCCCCCTTTTCAGAATATTTTGGTTTAGCGGGTTGGTTTGACACTAATCACACGCAACAGCTGTTTGCAAATGTGCAGCTATGCTGTCTGTTGAGATCTGTAAGAACACTAACAGCTTCTGGAGCTGTTGGCTGCAGCTGCTGACAGTGATGGAAATGGGCATCAAGCTGAGGCAGCCCAAGCTTGTCCTGGTGTTGAAGGATTGCCCACCTTGAGCACTAATTGGAATTAAAGGATTATCTCACCCAGAGAGCTAATTGGAACGCTGGATCAATGGTTGAGCTTTGAGGTCACTGGTTCAGGCCACAGGTGAGGTGATTTGTCTTGCCTGCAGATATTGGTTCACAGGAGCCTTGCACAATGTAATGACCCACCACGAAATAATAATTTAGTCCCAATTCACATCTGTGTCAAGAGGCCTCATTTTTAGTTTATCAAAGCGATTCAAGGGTGTATTGACTTTATTTAGGAAATTATTAGAGCTTTATAAACAAGCTTTTACGCTCCCTTACCATGAAAACCCCTAGATATTTCTGGATATTTCGTAACTTTAAAGACTATGTGAACAGCAACATCTTCTCACCTGCTTCCTCATCCTTTTGAGGTGAATGCATTCCAATAAAGACTATTCCATGATTTTAACCTTAGCTGCAATAGTTGCAAGATGGTATTGCCTCTTTTAAGCCAACGTGTCATTTAAACTACCTACATTACTAATTTTAAATGTACAACTGGCAATCAAACTAAATTCTCATGTTTTTATATATTTTCAAAGTTTCTATTAAGTTTGAAATCAGTCTGTGTGTTAAAATTTGTAAGTAAGTGTAAAAATATTATAGTTGATATGGTTGATACTGATAAGTTGATAGTTTTCAGGGAAACCCTGTTCTGAAGCAAAGAAAGCAAAACCAGAAAAAACCTCCACATTCCTAAGAGATTCAACTTCCACTAAGTAAACTTAAATAATGAGTCTAATCGATTAAAAGGAAGAATAAAATTCAGAGACACAATAGGCATTGTTTATCATACCTGTAGCTATGAGGCCATCCGAACAAATTTTCCCTTCAGTGTCTGAAACCAAACAAAAAAAAAATCATCAAATTAATTTTTTGAGGAATCAGTGTTATCAGTTATATTTTTATGACAACTACTGAAAACTTCAGGGGACATAACAGAGACATTCTTAGCTCTTGATCTTTACTGCAGAAAAACAAGACATAGGAGATGAGCTGATGTTGAAAAAAAAGACTTAGGCCTGATTATTTGCATAAGTAAAGCTGTAGGCATTGAAGAGACCTAAATAAGTTTTCAGGTACTGTTAAATGCACCATCTGTGCTAGGTACAACCTACAGGATTGCCAGAGTTATAATTCAGATTTAGATTCAAAAATAAAGTCCTACTTTAGAAGTTTGAATCTTTTCTGTAAATTTTGTTGAGTTTTTTATACCTCTAATATAGCAACAGAGAGAAAAATGATAACAGAAAGTAAGATCAGGACTATAAACTACAAAATATGACAGAAGGAATTCATACAAGCTATTGCAGAAAGAGAATTGATTTTTTTTCCCTTGTTATTTTAATTTGTTTTGTTTTATGATGACTTGAGAAAGATAAGAAAATCCAGGGAAAAAGCAGACTGAAGAAATCTCTTTTTCCTATTTTACTAGAAAATGGGTATATTATGATCTTTTCCTAGAAATGTCTCAAATTTTTGACTTCTCAATAAAAAATGTATCAAATAGTAAAATAAAATAAATATAGATGGTAAAAGTAAACAAAAAATTGTTTTTTAATCCGAGTTTAATTTACACTATATAATATTTAAACTAGCCATTACACAAATGTAGGAAAAATAACAGTATTCAAGGACAGCAAAAATAAAGATTGTCAATGTCACAAGCTTCACACATTTATGAAATATCACTGTTGGTTTTGGGCCATAAAAATGATAGCTTCACTTGCAAAAGAGCAATGAATCATACATAGTAGGCTTGGGGAAAAAAAAAGAGCTTTCACCTACACTTTATTATTAACCAGAAAAGTTATTGCATTATCTTGAAAAGCACCACTGCATCTGGAAGCCCCTCCATGGCTGAAGGAGCTCTGGAGATGTGCTTCAGTGGAAGGAATACATTTATCTGAAAGCATCACCCCCAGTGTACCAGGCACTGAGCTTTGATTTCATGGTCTCATGCAGCCTGCACAAATATCTCTCAGTACAGCTTTTGCTAAGAAATGACAGTCAGGAGGGGAGGAACAGGAGCTAGATATCCTGTAATTTCAGAAGCTTACTGGCTGTATTTTAATTCACTCAGTTGCCTGGAAGTTTTACTCCTCATAGGATTAAATCCTTATTCTAAATAACAATATAATGATAGACTTGAATAGTTACCTGAGAGTTGCCTTTGGTGAAGAGTGAATTTCATTTCCTTCAAAACACGGGCAGCAGTTGGATGGTCTAAAATCTAGATATTTAAATCTGTGCATGACTGAAGAGAGCCATGTTTGAAGTTAACAGTCGAACAGTTTTTTAAAAAAATAAAATTAATTTGGGTCTAAGGCATATATCAAACTGATAGGCACTGAAGGCATAACTGAACTGAGAAAAGAGTTATTATCTGTTACTATCTCTGAGAGTGTGCAAGATAATACTTTCACCCAGCTCCCTCACAAACACTGATTTTCAGTTTTAGTGTTTTGTCAGACTTTGGAGGACTTTTCAGAAGCCCAACTCAAGCTCCCTTTTGACACATATCAGGCAAACATATAGCAAATCACTTCTCACAAAGCTTTGAGTACACTGACTTCCCTGTCTCTTTCACCAGAAACAAAGGATTAATGTCTGTAGAAAATGAAGGTAACTAGAACGTGCTTATCCAAACAGCTAAACTTTGAAAAATTGCATGTAACTGAAAAAAAACCTTAAAAATGGAAAGTGCTGCTCTACAGTGCTTTGCCTTCTTTATTTACTGTGGGTACAACAGAAATTTAGCAGAATAAAGGCAAACAGAAACATTTCAGGACCAAAACTGCCACTGTGGGATTGGCATGCTCCCAGTTCAGGATAAACAGATCCATACCCCAAACCCCTTTTGTTCAAACAAACAAGGTCATTAGTTCTTTGTGTGGAACAGTTACTAAAGTGGATAAAGTGTGCATTTAGTGCCTGTCTCACTTGACTGTTAACTAAAAAGAAATGAGATACCAAAGTTATTCCTATATCCTTTCTCTAGAAATAAAAGCTAGATGGTTTCCAGGAATAATATATAGCAAAAATAATACATTGCTAGAACCTTGCTGTTGAGAGATGTTGTAACAAAGCAATTGTTGGTGACATCACTGACACAGGTGCCGTGTTCACCAATCTTGTGATATATCCTTCTAAAAACTTTACCACACATTTCTTTAAACTCAGAGGAATGTTTCTTGGGATACCAATAATAATAAAATGTGATTTTCAGCAGCCTGAAAGAGGTTGAATTTGAATCTGTGGTCCTTATCTTGCTTTCACATCGGCATTTTTCCTCAGAGTTGAAAGGGATGAATCCTACTGCCCTGCCTTCCTGGAGATCAAATCCCATGTGAAGCCTAGGATAAGCTCTGTAGAGGTACAGTATACAAAAATATTAAAGCATAAATTTCAAGGCTTTGGCTATTATCTTTCTAATTATTCTGCTCAGAAAAGTGAAAATAGTGAAATTTCAACAAATGCCATTTTCTGTTAAAAAAAAAACAACTGATAAATAAGTCAGTTAATTGTGACTGTGATAATTTAAATGTTTCCTGTCAAATGTGTTGGGAGGTGCTTTTCTGGTCTTTTCATGGCTTCTCTTTGGACTTTATTTTTAGAGAAATGTAGTCATTACTGCAGTTATATTTGGAGAACATCATATTCACCATAGCTGAAAAGTCACAAATAGGTGCCAACATGTTCTATCATAAGTTTCTATCTGGTTTCCTGCTACTAAAATTGTGATTTAATATCTATCTGATTTGACTGAATCTAGTTAAAGATGGGCAGTAGCTTTTAGTCAAATGCACACACTTCCTACAAAGGCTTTGTTGTCATAAATTCTTCTCTGTTCTTTCTATAAACATATGGTTATATCCTGCAATGTGTTGACTGTCACTTGGAATCGACATCTTTATAGGTTGTGCCAGCCATAAGATTTCTGAAAACTAGTGTTTCAGCTTTTATTAACATCACACAGGAGCACTGAAATGTGTTTAGGGAAAATTATGGCAGGAAAAACGTTTCAGTATGAAAATTTAGGCATGAAAAGTGTTCAATCCTGCAAGGAACATCTACTAAGAAAAAGTTAATAGGTATAATAAATCTTCTAAATGAAAAAAAAAACACAAACAAACAAAGAAGTAAAACACTCTATGTCCTAAAATGCTATTGACTTTATATAAATTTAACAATTTCTTAATTTAAGGCAAGACTATACTTTCATATGCCAGACTAACAGAATAAAGTGGCAAATACAGATTCTATACATGCTTGAACTAATGAATTATTAAAAAAAATAAAAATTTGTTGGTCTTAAAGGTATTAAATTATATATTGCTTAGAATGAAAAGATTGATATAAATCAGCTTTATCTCCGCTTTACTTATTCTTTCATACCACCATGAATTTTACTTTATTTTCTAGTAAATGCAGAAAATTACATAAATCTAATAGATTGATTAAGTCTACTGTAAACCTTGTCAGATATGTTTCAGAACATATAGAAATAAATAATGTCTAAATTAAAACTATGTCACAATTACCATAATATAATAATTACTTTCTGGATTTTTTTTTTCATAAATATTTGCCGATATGTTATCATAACATAATTTATATATTGCATGAAGTAAAGCAAATAACTAAAGAATAGGAGAGAGGGAATCCAAGATTACTTAATACTCCAAAAATCTGTGAAATGAAATGAACACAAGTGCATAGAAATCCTATTATGCAAGCACAAGTCATCCATTTACTATTATTTTATTATTTTAAATAATATAAGATTTTGGGACAATAGTCTCCAACTATGTAAGAACTGAGGCAGAATTACAAAAAAACAATCAAGCAAACAAAAGTAAGTTGCCTGTAAATTTAAAAAGGGAAATTAAAAGCTAGCAAGCAGAAATCAATGTTCCAGCTCTCTCTGTGTACATAAGCATCAAAGTTAATTAATTATAGTTAACTTTCATTTATATTTATTTGCTGTTATTGTTATTGTTACTGTTATTATTATTGTTGTTAATAATAATAATAGTAATAATAACACATATTCTTCGAAATTCGAGTCAAATTAACATAATGCTTGCATGGGAATAACCTCAAGAGGGCAAGAGAGAAAATGCCAAGGGAATTGTAAAGTTTCATTATTTTCTTTCCAAAGCTAGGCATTAAATTTCAAACATTGGCACTTTGAATGATTCTAGCTATGTTCATTTTCTTTGCATTGTTTTTGACAGCAAATGTCAGTCCCATACTTGCTGGCCTTTTAAATACAAAGTACTGCTTCATAATTTCTGTTGTGAGCCCTCTTACAGCTGAAATAATTTAATAAACACTCACTTGTAGATATTAGTTTAATTACTAGAGTACATGGCTTGTGATTTTCCACCCAATGCCTGCAACATACGATGAACTGAAATAATAAGCATTGAATTTAGCTTCTCCTTTGCCACTGTAATGGAGTAATCAACCTAGTTGTTATCATTTCTACTTTTTAAGTACCATCAAAGGCATCTCAGCCTAAACTGGGTTTAGGAATAGCCTTTAATGTAAAGGCTTACAGAAGAAACCTGTGTGGTAAGTAAGAGTGCTCTGAAAGAGGAGCTCATCTCTTACATTTGGAAGAGAATCCTCCAATTTCCTTGCTGAATTAATCAGAAGTGTCCCTTCATCTTATCTTGTGCTACTTTTCAGTCTTGGCTTGGTCTGATAGTTTGTTTAGTGTGTGAAATGCCAGCTAGAATGGTGTGAAAACATTTAGAGTAACACTACAAGCATTTTACCAAAGTTTTTTGTTTTTTTTCCTTACAAGCAAGTGTTCACTGCAATTCTTTCTGCAGCCTTCCTGCCCACTCCTGGGATAGTTGCTGTTTCCATGTCACTTGAAGCTCTTTGTGCTGGCATATGCACAGGAGCAGCAGTGATGAAAAGGTCCAGTGGTTGTAGACAGGATTGTGCATGTCATTAGAGTTTTTGATTTTTTTTTATTTTTTAAGATTAGGAGTTATTTATGCTACCTGAATCATCATGCTTTCTGGAATCATTGAGTTGGGTCTCAGATAAATGCTATCATTTGTGTAATAAAATAGGGCTCAGTAAGTAACATCTATGTAATTTGAATGGAAATGCTCAAAGGAGAAAGCCTTGAGTTAGGATAGGACAGCTGCCATTATATTGCACTGTGCAAAAATGGGAAATGTCATTTCCCTGGGAGCTATTGGAGGGCCCTCAGCTCTCACCATAGGTGGGAGTTAGGGATGATCTAAGTGCTATATTCAGTAAGACAAGGATGCAAAACCATGATTTTGGTGACAAGAAAGTAGGGTGCATTTCAGCAGAATTCAAGATAGACAATTTCTCTGAGTCTGCAAAGTGGTTTTTGCACAATTGCTATCAGATTAATCTGTGAAATGTTTGGTAGCTCACCCTTTCAGGTTGCACTGAACCACAGCAAAGTCCTGGCTCAGTGTCATGATTATGGTTAGGGGTGAGAAGACTAAAACAGGAACATCATTATCCAGGCATGATTGAACCTTGTCTTAACCTCACCTGGAGATAGGAATAGAATGTCTAAACCAGACACTGTGGCATGGCATGGACACTGATGTAAGGAAACATACTCCTAAATACATTTAGTGTCGTATTCCTTACATTTCTCAGGGAGATAAGGAATTGGGCTTTTCCTTAGTATTCAATTTCACTTTGAAGTTAAAACTGTTCAAGTCCAGAATATATGGAGTGAGAGTAGGTGTAAGAGCTCAGAAACCAACAGATTGGTCAGTGTGTCAATTCCAAATCCTATTTGAAAAAAATTATGCTGGAATTTTTTCTCCATTATTAAATGGGAACAATCAACTGGCACAATGGACGGCAAATTTTCGTAGTCACTAGTTTTCTAGGGGAATACCATTTTCTAAGGGAATACCATTTTCTAGGGGAATACCATTTTCATACACTCTAACTAACCCTGGTGTGACCCAGAATTATGCTCTGTTTTACTGTAGCTTCCTGAATGCTTTGGGACAAAATAAGTGGCAAAGAGATCACAACATCAATGCACATACTAGTATTTCAATTGAGTGACTATTATGGCTTTAATTCTTATGGCCTGCACTTGCCACATTGGCTGCAGAAAATCTTAATCACATGGTGTCTATATTGATGTGTCTCCATGTCCTATGGCAAGGAGAGGCACCATCCACCAAAGGAAATGCAACCTGTGTGTCAAATGCTTTCAGCTCTCCTCAGGACACTTATCACTGGCTGTGAAAGAGGACCCAATACAATGGCATATGACTTAAGAGGATTTCTCTGAGCTTCAGACTGGAAGGAAGGGTTCTGCTCCTTTGATGAGGCTTTGAACCTGCAACTTTGTGCGTGCAAAGCCTGTACTAGCACCCTCACCTCCTCCCCATGCTACGAGTGTGCTTCAGGGAGAGATAATCCATATTCTCATTCCATGAATTTAAAACTAAGGGGGCTTGCAGCAAGCATTAAGCTTTATCTTAGGTAGTCAATACTAAAGGAGCATCCATATGTCACTCTGGTTTCAAAAGTAGATAAGGCACTCAGCTGCATTCTTTAATGCAAATCCCTCTAAAACCTTATATGCTATTAGTAGTCTGCTAGTTATTTGATGAAAGAGAAAATTAACTTTTCAAAGAGCTAGGCAAAAAATAGAACCAAGTCTATTACGCCAACCAATCCAATATTCTGCACAATGAGATAGTGTTTCTTTCTACTCATTATGCCTAGCGAAAGCAATCAACAGAAGCCTGAAATGATAATTGTACAAAAATGCAATCTGATTAAAAGTAGAGATCGGCAGGTATTGGAAATAACCCACCTATCTCTCAAAGAAAATGCAAAGTCTCTATGCTGCAAGTATGGGATTGTTTTAGCTTGGCATTGCAGGCTTGGTTTTCTTTCTAGATAAATTTGTCCTGTGCTAGGACAACTGTGCTCATAATGTGTCACCACATTTCTCTTCACAGAGAAAAGCAAGGCACAATTCTCCCCAAGAATATTTCTGGGTTTCACATTCTCTGAACCTCAGAGAAAGGAAAAACAATTATCATCATTTGCTGTGCCTGTGTTTGTGCAAAAGCAGAATGCAACATGGAGATTGTTTACCCAAAGTGATGGGGTTTTGTTTCCTTGGTCTATGAGGGCCAAGTGTGTCGGTTTGTGTCAGGACTGTGAGCTGAGAGTCACGAGATTCTGGGCAGTGTGTGCAGAGCTGAGTGCTTGGCAGATTCAGTTTAGATGCAATGCAATATACTGTAATATAATATAGAATAATATAGTAAAATAAAGTAATAAATTAGCCTTCTGATAAAATGGAGTCAGATGTATCATTCTCTCCCCTTGTCGGGGGTGCCCTGCGAATTTGATAATAATGGACATGTGTCAGTGTAAAACTGAAATAAGAAACATAAGAATTGAAGCCATAATTGTCACAGATGTGTTTTATGGAAAAATCCTTTCCTTAGGATTTTTCCTCCTTAGAAGCTGGGAGGCCTCAGGAACAAAATGAAAACATTGATTATCTGCTGCTGTGGAATGCAACAGGTGCATCTGTGATTGGCCCATGGTGGATGTTTGTAATTAATGGCCAATCACAGCCCAGCTGGCTCAGACAGAGAGCCGAGCCACAAACCTTTGTTATCATTCTTTGCTATTCTATTCTTAGCCAGCCTTCTGATGAAATCCTTCCTTCTATTCTTTTAGTATAGTTTTAATGTAATATATATAATAAAATAATAAATGAAGCCTTGTGAAACATGGAGTCAGATCCTCATCTCTTCCCTCATCCATAAACCCCTGTGAACACTGTCACACATAATATTCACTCAATTGAAATACTAGTATGTGCATTGATGTTGTGATCTCTTTGCTACTTATTTTGTCCCAAAGCATTCAGGAAGCTACAGTAAAACAGAGCATAATTCTGGGTCACACCAAGGTTAAATAGAGCATATGAAAATGGTATTGGACTTGACTATAAATTCTGTAGCAACAGTTAGTAACCATAAAATTACTAGATAACACAAAACTGTGACATTCAGGAACTTAAATTCAAAGTTGCATTAAATAAGGAGAAAAAAGATATTTCAGATACTGTTATTTGAGAATTGCTGGTGAGTCGCAAACTGTCAGGGAAAATGCTCCCTTAAGAATAAATTGGAATAGATGGGAAAGGATACGTGTGAGACACTTGTGTGTATTTTTTCATGTACCCACAAGCAGGCTGGGGACTCAGCATGTTCGAGATTAATTTGATAAACACCAGCTCTTTTTTCAGAACAGGATGCATTGAATCTGCTGAATATAGGGAGAGATGAAGGGAAAAATTATCAGAGGAAAAGTAAAACTAGAGGGTGGATCTAAAATGTACCCAACTCCCATCTTGCATAATGCAGGAAGATTTATGTACACTCCATATAAACTGCAATGCATCTCTCTTCCAGCATACTAGCTGCATTTGGAATGATTTTTAAGTTCATATTTTTTAATTCCTAGTTCAGCCTGCCTCTCCCTATTCCTCTCTGTTTCATGCAAAGCAAACATTTTAGTTCTTGGATTCCTACTGCCTTGTCCCCTCATTTCACAGGGAATAAATTCCAGCTTGCTCCCAAAGGAGGGGCAGAGACCTGAGGCAGAAGGTCTTCATGAAGGCAGCTGAGTTCTACACCTATTGTCCAGAAATAAGAGAAAACTGATGCTGCTGATGTTCAGAGTGGATACAACCCAGATAACCTCTTTGATGTGTTCTGGCAGTAGAGAATAGATACCTGTTTGAAAATATTGGTCTGAGAGGGGAGGCAGCATTGGCTCACTGCAGAGTACACCTGAGCTGTAATATAAGCAAGGCAACTGTGACCATGAGTGTGTGATTGCTTTTTTGTAAGCAAGGAGTGTGTAATGGAAAGTACTCAGCTGAATCTCAGCTTCAGGCAAACAGAAACTCAAGGTGAAGGTGCTTCTGTTAAAGAGAAGAAGAAAAATTGGAAAGTGCTGCTTATGAAGTTAAAGGGACTGAACTGCTTATTTTAGAAAAAGAAAAAGGACAATTTTCATTATTTATCTTATATTTTGGAGAAAGTGCTGTGGAAGGGACAAAGACCATGAGACTTCTCATTAGATAGTGTTATTTATCTCAAATGAGACAAAAGCTGTGCATAATTACTCAGATACAGGAAGGCTTCTTTAATCTATAAGCTGCTAATAATTTCCATGAAGCCACAACACTTAATAATATTTATGTAAAGAGAGTGGTTGAGGAAAGCTGTGAACATAACTATAGTAGCAATCAACAGTAGAAATATTCCACAGCAAACCACCTTATCAGTGAACCAGCTGGAAGAACAGGCATAAAATCTAGATAAAGATGACAAAATGGGTTGCAAAGCTACAGCTGACAGAAGAATAGATAAAACCATTGTTTTCAGAGAGCCTTGGGGCAAGCAGAAATTCACTTGTGCAGACACTTCACATAGTTAACACACTGAGGGTCTCACAGTCTACTGGAAGTGCCGGTTTGATGTATAGCTTTTTATCATCCCCACCTAGCTGCTTCCCATCACAAAATCAGTCAAAACAGACGAGGTTGTAATCATGAGAGGGGCTCTGCAGAGTCAGACCAATGGTCTGCCAGCGGTCCAACCTGATTTTCTGCCTTTGACAGAATGAGGAAATGACAGTGATGCCATTGAGCAAGGATATACAAGTCATGCAACTACCCATCCTGAAAGGGGGTGCTTCTTTTGATCTGTTTTGAACTGATCTCCTGCCAACAGTTCTTTTATTTTGGGATTTGGAACGCAGCAGTTCTGTCTTCACTTTATCAAGCCATCCAGAGGAAATGGCTGCTGTGCCTATAGAGAGCAATTCAGCTGGTGACAAACAGTCCCAGTGGCATTGCCAGGCTTGCTCTACACACCCAGCATTTCTGCTTTGATATATCCAGGAAGTCATACAGTCTCAGAAATTTCAGGTAAATTAAGTTTCCTTGTGATCTGATATCACCAGCCGGGGTCTGTGTACAAATCACAAACGGGACGGGGCTGCTGTGGAACTGCTTTGAGCTGTTTCATTTTCCAGCATCACTCTCATTACATGGTTATGACAATGGGAAGATGCCACCAGCTCACATCCCAGGCAGCAGACCAAGAAATTAATATTATGACTCACTTTATAAGTTTTTTGACCAATCACACAAAGCAAAAGCACATTGACAGTAGTTCTATCCAACCACTATAAGCACAGGTACCTTTGGTTAAAACAATGCTTGCTTATTTAGAATACAATACCTGCTTGTGAGCCTTAAACACAATGCACAGAGCTCCATTATTAAGCTTTACCCTTCCTAATATCTTGCTAGATAAACTTTTCTGTAGCTTAGAGAGTTATTCTAGACAAGCATTAATACACAGACCATTGTTCTATTTGTCCTTGCTTTTCTGCTTTTTAAATCATTTTTCTGCTGACCAATCTCATGGCTGCTGCTTGGCTCTAATCACAGTTCTGCTATCTCTGGGGCCTGCCTTTTGCAGCTTTCCCAAAACCCTCTGATTCTGTGGGGTCCCACACTCTGACTTGTCCTTTTTACCACAGTGATGCCCATCTCAACATTTTCTTAGGACTATTTTATCACTACTATTCTTCTTTATCCCAAGCCTGTTCTGATAAACATTATTATTATTAAAAGTCATTTATTATTGTTTCTATACATTTAAATTCTTCAACAGGCACACTAGAATTACTTCATAACATTAGTATTTACTGCTGTCCATTGAAATTTGCTCTTGGGAGCAGCTGCTTAAAACTGACATACATACAAAATATGGGAATTAGATGTAGGAGACAGGAGATAACAGAGTGGGGAAGGGATGCCAGTGGTACAAAATAAATGCTGTTCCCTTACAAAACTGCTGGAACTTAGGAATGTTTCCCATAAATATTTATTGAGGACCAAAATTGTGCAGTACTTCTGCCACAAGGGACTTGTATTCTAAAAGCAGTATAGAAGGAGAAAGGTTCTATGCTTTTTTCTGCCTTCCTCTTTCAGGCTGTACTACTCACTATGACATCCATTTGCTGCATTACATTTAATTTACATATTTGACTGCTTCATCTGCATGAATCTCAATTATCCATCTTCTCTGTGATGACTCCCCTCATTCCATTTCTTCTAAGGAACTATTATTTTAAGACAGAAATAAATCGAGGGGGAAAAATGTAAATTATGGTTCCAGGGTCCCAAAAGCAGACTAATCCAGGTTTGACATCCAGAATTGACACATATAATCTTTCACAGGCTGTAATTTTAAGATTGTGCAGCTTGTGGCCTTTTTGCCTTTGGGGATGAGGATTTTTGTGTCACAGCAAGTAAGACAGAGTCCTGTATAAGCTGCAATACATGTCTGTGTTTGGTACTGAGATATTTACTATTCTACTCTCAGTGCTATGTCACACCTACCATCCCAATTGTATCAGATGCCTTGGGACAAGCAGACATGCAAGGAGGTAGAAAACTTATTGTAAACCAGTTTTGATATTTCCAAAAAAGATAAGAACTTTACAGGCTGAAAGATTGTAGACATTTTTGTGACTTTCCCCTCCAAATATTTTGCTGAATAAACCCCCCGGATTTAATATGTGTATTTTGATTTGTATAAATTGTATATGACTTATAGCTCTCTTTCAATGTGATATATACTAAAATAAACCAACTGTAATTATCCTACCTGCTTTTTAAAATTTAAAATAATGGAGGAAAGAAGTACCAGAATTTTTGTCAGGGAAATAATTATTCAATGCTAAGAGCATAGAGCAGACCACACAACAGCCCAAAGAACAATCTGCTGGCAGCTAATGCAAAAACAAAGAAATTTTATGCCACCTATTCTCATGCAAGATGCTGTGCCCCATTATATGACACTCTAAAACTGGGAAAGTGGATAAATGAGCAATTAAACATCTACCTAAGTAATCCAATCCCACATTTATCTTTATATCTGGATAGAAGCACAAAACATATAGTTCAAATTTTTGTGCAAAATGTTCTAGCCACCCCTCTTAACACTCTTGAATTTTAATTATTCCAATTTTCAGTGTGTGTCCTCAAGTAGACAGATTCTAAATCCACAACATATTTTGTTAAAACGAGCATTTTCCAAGTTGTCACTGGATGCTTCAGAAAAATGTACTGTGATATATTTTTTTTTTCCATAGAAAAATGAAGGATGCAGCTTTGTAGAGAGTTTCATTTTAATGTCACAGGGGTAGCCAGCTGACAGCAAGGTCACAAAAAGCCATTCCAACTTGCCAGGCCAGTTGCCAGCTGCAGCAGATTTGTCTTTCATGGGATTAATGTTCTACAATCACTTATACACAAAGCAGGTAATAGGAAAGGCATTTTGGGTTTTGTTTAACAATTATTTTGGCAACATGGATTCCTATCCCAGTTTTATCAGGCTTGCATACTATAAACATTTCATTTTTGTATGACACAGCCAGGATTAAGTGAAAGTGAAATAAGTTTCTATGGCATTAAATCACAAATGGCCTTTGCTCGAAAAGCTGTGCAAACATTCCAGCAGAAATGTTTCCAATGTAGGAATGGCACAGAAACAATGCATGGATTAATATGCTGTGTACAATTCTTCTTGCCAAAGAAGTTGGGGAAAGGTGATTAAGAAGGGTAAACTTGGTTGCTTTTCTGGTTACAGTTCAGATTGATTCAGGTTAATATGCCTGTTAAGATCTTCAGGCTACTTTGAAAACCACGCTGCCTCAGGAATGCTGCAAAAGTACGCCTTATTTGGGCAGCATCCTATACAATGAAAAAACAAATCAGAAAATCTGGCTGTGTAGGCTGCATTTTCTAAAAAATCTTGATTGCACTGTCTCTTCACTGACCACTCAAGGTTGAAAATAGCTTATGCAAAAACTTATTTTGAGTACTTGGGAAAAAAGAAGTTAAATATGGTGAATCATGTAGTCTTAGCAATTACTGTCAAAGTCTTGTCATTTTGAAAGATTAGAGATGTGAAATACTTGCTTAAATTTAAAAATGAGAAAAATAGAAATTGACAATAAAGAAAAAAGGCATTTCAAAGTAGGTCCTATGAAAACAAATAAAAGGAACACAGTTGCAAGAACAGTAATTGGGTTTTCTACTTCTTTCTTTGCTATGAGGAGGTCCTTTGAGATTTAAACATGCACTGACTCAGTCTCAAGGGGAAAGCAAGGAGAAAAGATGAGTATTTCCAGGCTAAAGTATAAATTAATCCTCCAGTTGCATGGTTTAGAGGGAGGAAGTGAACTGGGAGGACAGAGCAGGTGATATGCGAGCTGTGGGTTTTACAGTTAATCTGCCACCTTGAACTTCCTGTTTTCTACTCCAGCAATTTATGTGCTTCTGAAATCCCTGTAGAAAATATTGTTCAGCTTCAGCTATTCAGCTTCAGAAGAGGTGATCATTACAAATAATAGGCATTAAACCACTTTGTGTATTATTTTCCTTTTCTTATCCAGATCACTTTTGACGTGGTTTTATTTTTCTTTTTTAAATCTGCAATTCATTACAACATAAGGTTGAATTCTGGTTTCCTTGAGCTGTTGTAGATTGGAATTAGTAACATAAAATAATTTGAATTTAAAGGAAAAATCTGCAGATGAATTTAGCCGCTAAGATCAGAGCTACAAATGTACGGAAAGAAGCTTCTACAGATACGACAAGATTTAAGTCAATAAAACAGCTTGACACACACTGGCTGAGGGAGAATAAAACCAAGGACATTTTGGTATCCCAGTAAACCCTATCATGGCAGTGGGAAAATCCTGAAAAAGCAAACAAGACCAGACACTAGCTAAGTCAAACTGGGAAGCCTCAGGTCACCTTATCCAGGGCCAGTCAGCTACTGCACTGCACGATGACAAGCAGTAAGGCTGTCAGTCTCCTTGATGTGCTGCTGAAAATAGCCACTCATGCACAAACTGAATGTCCACAGATCAGTCAGTGTGATGAGAATTCGAGAACCTAAAATTATTTGGAAATATGCCAACGGGTATCAGTGCCACTCACATGAATGCATTTGTTATCTAGTGCTGACAGATCAGGAATACACAGGGTAGAGGACCTGGGGCACTCTGCATGTCCTGAAAGTGAATTGAATCACAGGGAGAAGCACAGAAATTGTTAGTAATTTTGGTCTTAATGATCAAAAATCCATTTGAAGGAGTACCTGTGGTCAGATATTCTTTGCTCTATAAACATTTGTCACTACAGTCAGAAATCATTTATGGAGGATAAGAAATGAAGAAGGAATTGAGGAAGGTGCTTTTGTATTTTCTGTCAAAAATACAAAGGGTGTTTAATGGGAATAAGAATGTGAGAACTTCATCCTACTTCCTTGATGCCTTGTGAAGTCTGACCTAGAACAGAGGCCAGACAGAGTTTAAGAATAAAGTAGGGATTTATTAAAAGGCCTCAATGGATCCACCTTGGGCAGCACAAGAGCCCAGCCAGGGCTGCATCTAAGATGAACCAAAATGGGCACAAAATGGTAGACTGGTCACAAGGTCTCACACTTTTGTAAATTCTGGACCATTTGCATATTGGAGTTAACTTTCCAATTACAGCTTTATGTTATGAAGTCCCATCTTTCTCATTTTTCTG
This sequence comes from Melospiza georgiana, assembly GCF_028018845.1. NCBI lineage: Eukaryota > Metazoa > Chordata > Aves > Passeriformes > Passerellidae > Melospiza > Melospiza georgiana. The sequence goes on along the minus strand of NC_080434.1, from coordinate 40,761,889 downwards.
TCTTCGGTCCATGTTGTTTGTGCTCTTGGACCTGAAATTTGGATGATTTGTCCTTGGTCCCCAGCTAGAGAAGGAATTGTTCTGTCTACCTACTCTGTGAAGAGAGCTGACTATCCCCTAATATAAAGTTCAGACTAAAGCAGTGTACACACTAAAGCAGTACAAAATCTGAAAAATATAAAAGCTAAAACCTGGGGCATCACCCTCTGTCAATGTTGCCTATGAGGAGCTGCCAATTTTCACTGAGATCATGGAAAAGCTCTGTTAAAAACTAACCCTTCTTTGATTCTTATAAACAATTTCCACCATTTGATTTCAAAATAAAATAACAAAATAAATGTTATTATTTCAAATGTAAAATTTGAAATAACAACAAAAAAAAAAAAGGTTTTGCTAACAAAACTGATGTTGTTAAGACTGAAAGAGGTACAGCTAGGCCAGAAAATTCAAAATATTATCTTAGGCTCATGCAAGTGGTTGTGTGGTTAATGCAGGGTTTTGTGTTTTCTAATTTCCAGGCCTGCCCCAGTTTGTTGTATTTTATTTTCTGGTTCTTCATCTGTGCATAAAACAGATATGTTGTTATGATGGAGGCAGGTAAGGCATCTTGACAGAGGATATTTCTAATTTTTCTCTGCTTTTCTGATTATATTTTTAAGGCATTTTTTATGATTTTGTGTCTTTTAAATAACTATGTCTATTATATAAATATATATAGAGACATAGATACATATAGACATAGACATATAGACATATATGGACTGATGGTTACAAAAGGAAAGTTATTATATTTCATGAAGTAACAGTAGATTTGTCTTAATTTGAGATTTTTTTTTCTTTTGTTATGAGTCATCTGTAATGAAAACTGGAAATGATAATCTCATTTTCTCAAAGTATTTGATTGATGAAAGTAGATATGCAAGGTTCTAAATAATAGTTTATGGGGTGTGATCAATTATTTACTCAGCTTTCTATTTACCTTGAATGTTTCATTGCATTTTCATAAACTGCTATCTACTGATTCTCCTGGCTGTAATTGGTTCCTTCATTTTTAATGATCCAAAATTAGTTGCATAGATCTAAAATAGATCTGAAAGAGCTCTTCACTGCTTTTATCATTGCACACTCTCAGTTATAATATCTCAATCTATTAAAATGGTAATCTAATTTTTTGATTAAACATAGATGGAATGCTCTATTGGGAAATGGAAGACGATAAAATATGGAATAAATTGATAAACCTCTATGTAAGGTAGGACACTGGGGTTCTCTGTGGATGGTGCTCATTCACTCATTTTCAGCTGGATGTGGTGCTCTGCAGTGACAATACTTGTGAATATTTCTTGAGTTCCTGAAAATTAAACTGCAGTGAAAGGAGTCCTTAATAGGGCTCTGCTCATAAGAATATTGAATTTGTGTTAAAAGGAGGAATGAATCTATATTAGGAGAAAATTATCTGAACAAGCTACAAGCTGAAACTTCAAATGTGTCGGTTAAATTACTTTTCAAACTTGGCAAGAAAAAAATCTAGCTCTTCATTTTAACTCATTTTACAATGAATCCTCAGGAATATACATAAAATATTTGAAATATAAGATCTTTACTTTTTAAACATTTTAGATCTTTAAATTATGATAATCTGAAATAGTAGAAGAGGATTTCATTTTTATGCAAAATGAACAAGAGAAGAAAATACTTTTAGTGGCAAAGACAACATTTATAACTGTGAAATGTCTTTAAACTGGAAAATCATCATTTTTTGTCCATATTGAGATATCTTAACAACTAATTTGACTAAAATACTGAGTATCATGTGTTCTTTTCTCATAACCATGCCACATATTTATGCTCCTAAAATGAATTTCAATAGTTTATCATGAACATTTTTGATGAGAATCTTCACAGTTCCTTAAAACTGAAACACCGAAAACCAATATTTCAATATACTGAATTTCCTTGGCATAAACAAGTTATTATGTTCTGATTAGCTATAGTATCAAGACAACATTCCTATGCAAGTGTATATTCTATTAAAGTTGATCAAGTAAGGAAAGCCTTTTGTTCCATAATTAGGTAGGTAGCCTGTTGCAGACATCTTTTATGGAAAATCCTTTCCTTAGGATTTTTCCTCCTGAGAAGCTGGGAGGCCTCTGGGACAAAATGCAAACATTGATTATCTGCTGCTGTGGAATGCAACAGGTGCATCTGTGATTGGCCCATGTTGGATGTTTGTAATTAATGGCCAATCACAGCCCAGCTGGCTTGGACAGAGAGCCGAGCCACAAACCTTTGTTATCATTCTTTGCTATTCTATTCTTAGCCAGCCTTCTGATGAAATCCTTTCTTCTATTCTTTTAGTATAGTTTTAATGTAATATATATCATAAAATAATAAATCAAGCCTTCTGAAACATGGAGTCAGGTCCTCATCTCTTCCCTCATGCAAGAATCCCTGTGCACACCATCACAGTAGCCTGCTAACTTTTTAGAAAAAATATGCTAAAGAAGCAGCTGCTGTGCACTCCTGTCTGTGTCCTGGACATTTGCTGCAGTTCCCACTGCTCTGGGTACCCACCCATGACCTGGAGTTGGGTATGGCAGGGCAGTCAGACATTCCACAGGGTTCTGCTCCCTGCCTTGTTGCAGAGTCCACATCAGGAACAGAGGCTGATGAAAGACCTGAAATACACACAGGGTGCTGCAAAGTTCTAAGACAGATCTACATCCATTAGCTACAGTGAGTTATAAACCTCCTCACTGCAACTCTACTGGGGCCTCGTGACAGAAATTCAAATGATGAAAAATACAGCTTTTCAGATGGTAATGCTTGATGAACCTGCTGGAGGAACTCAGTTTATTTTGCATCATTTATGTATTTCAAAATGCAGAATATATCTTCAAATGATAATCTCAAAAGACAGGAGTTTTTTTTTTTGGTTAATTTTATTTTTAATTAAAAAATATACATGCCATTACAGCTGGGAGAATATGGCCTTTGAATTATGAATGTCAAGCCAGAAATGACAACTAATTGCATTAACCTAAGCTATCTATAAATATATTTAAATCAAGAAATAAATAAAAACATGCTTTCCTTTACTGAATATCAAGATTAAAGGATGCTGTGTCTCAGCTGAAACATCAAAGCCTTGAAAGAGTTTGGAGAAGAAATGGTGTGCTAATTCATATTGAAAGCAAAAGTATTCCTAAGGGAGACTATTCTAAACCATATGTCTTTGACATAAACTGGCAATAAAAGGGAAAACTACTGCTGAGAATATCTGTGTGAGAAGTGCAGCTAAAATGTTTCTCCCTTTTCAGACAATTTGACCTCACTGGAGATATTACACATCCTTTTTTGGAGGTTCATATAATCTGTTGAATTGAGCTTGGCACCATTCGTAGTCTTAGAAGAAATGGAATACATTTGGAAGTAAGCTGTAGCAGTAAGATTATAGTGCTACTAACTGGAGTGGAACCATCAGCAGAGTTCACTCAGAGTTTATTTGGTATCTATCAAAATGCAGCATTTGGGAGTATTATGGTCGGTTCCCAGGTCTGGGTCCATGTGTTTTGTGATCTGTTACATGCAGATGTGGCACTTGGGGACACAGTTTAGTTGTGGCTTTGGCAGTGCAGTTTATGCTTGGACTTAGTGACCTTAAAGACAAATTATTCCTTTTCTAAGTCAAATGATTCTGTAATTCCATACACATCTTAACTCCATGCCACAATTAGTCAGGCAACCACTGGTACTCAGTGCTAGGACTACTATTTGAAAGATACAAATGTTTTGGGGTCTTTCTTCCATTTATGTTACATTTGCAAATTTAACTACCCATACCTTTAATTTTCTGTCTACTGCTTTAATTTTTTCCAGGCCTGTCCCATAGTTTGAAAGACATACAAGGCATACCTTAGCCATGATGCTTCTCTCAGTGTTCCTGTCACACGTACCCAGACACTGGGATTTTGTCCTCCAGTATACAGTGAAGATTGCCTCAATTTCCTGTTGATGGTACAATGCAAGAAATCCTTTTCTAGGGAAATCTTGCTGCTCTCTGTGCGAAAATGCACCTAGAAAATAACATGCAATAAATACAGTAAACAAAAAGATGTATGAAATAAATATTTCTGCCAAAAGCTACAGAGCTGTAAATGGTAGATGTTTGACAGCTGAGGATGCATCACACAGTTAAATTACCACATTTCTCCACTTAGATCTTTCCTCTTTTTGTGTCTCTTCTAAGTTTTATTGCCAATATTAACTGTTCGGGATTGGGTTAGAACTAAAATGTTGGCATTTGCAGGTGAAGGAGACAACAAATGGTGGATTTAAGAAATAGGTTTAGCTAACTTCTAATTTCTGTGTGAAAAGGTCAGAGCAATGCTAATTTTTACAATATGTCTGCATTTTAATATAATGGAAATCTAGGTAAAATCCTCATCATTGTACTATTTCTGCTGTAAACACTAGAAATCCCTGAGTAAAATACAAAATCTTCATTGTTCCAGGAACCTAAAGACAATTTTTCTTCCCATCCCATTAGAGAAATTCCATGACCAGTTTTGTTTATACTCTCACTTTCACCCACTGAAGCTTGAATTAATTTTTGCACAGTAGAATAACTTGGAGGGAATAAAGTTATTCCTTCTCTCTTAGTAATCAGCCCATGGCCTTTCAGTAAGGGTGCTCATCCTAGAAATGAGATGAGTACTGGAACTCAAACATACAGACAGTAGCCACGAGGTTTCTCTGTCTAGTCAGCATTGATTTTAGAAGGAAGTGGCATTTTTAACTTTATTTGGCCTGGAGTTGATCCTGATGGGCATTTGTTGACAGTATCTATCATATTGACCTCCTTAGAGTATGCAAGTGTTCCTTAGCTTGATTTGTAAGAATTCAGGGATGGAATCATCTGAAATATCTTTTTTATTTTTACTGATTTACAGTAGTTCTCCTCAGTAAATGAGCCGGAAGAGTATTACATATTCGTTTACAATGTACAAATGCTCAATTTGCATATATTTAGGAAAGTGTACAATTTGGGGGCTGTAAAAGAAGTTGCTGAATGATTAGGATACCTAAAAATATACTGTCTTTTCTTTTTCTTTTTTAATGGATTTAAAAATTCAGAATTTCTCACTGAGCCCATGTATTTACAGGTGCCAAATTCTTCCTTTACAGAAAGGTATACAGTAACTGTATTATGGAAGAGATGAAATGAATAAAAAACCTCTTCCCCAGATTTCCCTCTCCTACACCTCCTTTAGGATTCTATTTTAAAAAATGGTGCTATGGAAGTCTGCTTGTCGCATTTCTCAAAGCTGCAATACTGAATTTTTATACCAAAATGGTATAGAAATATATATACCCTTTTTTTTCTCAAGTCATTACATTTCAGATGAGAAAATTGCTAAGTAAATGGATGTCTTATTCCTATATAATTTTGATATTTGAACCATACCTTCTGGGCTAAAATCCCTATTTCTCAGATCAGCTCTCTAATACCTTACCTGATGATTTGTAGGGAAGCCACAGCGTCTCAAGTAAGCTATGATATTTAATTTTTAAATAAAAAGTTTAAGGATTTGTTTATTCTTTTCAGAAAAAAAAAAAAAAAAAAAAAGAAGGAAGGAAAAGCAGGACGATTTGCTAACAATTTGTTTTTTGCTAGTAGGGAAAATCTTAGTTGTTGAACATTGTTATTAACTTTAACAATGTGAGTGCTGGGAACTGAAACTTGGAATGTGGATTATTCCGAGTTGGAACTAGTTCCTTTTGTGTCCCCAGAATACCTCTTCCCAAAAATTACAACTATGTGCAAGTGATGTTATATTTCCCCAGTTCATAACTCTAACATAAATAATAACACTTGAAAATATTTGGAAAGGGTTAAACCCTAACGCTCTCCCTGCCTATTTTATTGTTTTCTTGAAAGCAAGGATAATTCCATAGATTCTAAATTCTGCAATGAGCCTTAAGGATGGTTGAATGAAACTCTTGAATGGTTACTTCAGTTGTTCCTGGGCACCATGTAATTGATGTCCATTTTTCATATGAACTTACTTTTACTGGTGATAGGCATCTGCAATTTAGCAGTTACAGCCACCGATGAGATTTTTAGTATCTGAGAACTGCCATACCAATCTGGCTATGGAAGACTCCCATGAAGTAGTGGAAAAAAAATACTGATGCATTTCCTTTTTTTCAGTGCTATTTAGTGGTAAAATTCAGTGGTAAAATTATTTAGTGGTAAAATTATGCTGTTTGGGATTTTTTTCCCTTATTTGTCATTGTTTTGGAATTATTTTGTTTTGTTTCGCTTTGTTTTGTTACTAGAACTTATATCCAACATTTTAAAATATTACTATATTGTTTTACAAAACTCTATTTCAAAGAAACTAAGATTTATAAATAATATTTCTTTTAGAAAGGGCTAACATAATTTTCTTTGTAGCTTGAAATCTGTGTTCCTATTACAGTAACTTCCAGCATATTAATTAAAAAAAACATTATTCCCTTTACTACTCCACAGTCTTACACTTTCAACTGTTCCCAACAGTAAATTGAAGCCCAATGAAATCTAATTGCCTGGTATGCAACCTGAGAGACATTTAAAGAGAAATTAGAAACTCTAATTATATGCTAACTTTCTTCCATTTATGTTACATTTGCAAATTTAACTCCCCATACCTTTAATTTTCTGTCTACTGCTTTAATTTTGGCTTTTCATTATTAGCAGCACTAAACTATCTCCTGTTGCATCAATATACTCTTATATTTCCCTAAATGAGCACAGATCAGCTTGTGCTCCCTGATGTTTGTGTTGCAGTCAGAAGTCTCAGAAGTGGTTCATTGCATTTTATTATAGAGAACTTTTGTACAAAGAGATCAATTAAAATGACCCAAGTTTTAATAGAACATGAAGGGATAGACCCTTTTTTCATGCAGGATTGAAGGGAAGGGATTTTTCCCCCAAAGCCTCTTTGGTTCACTAGCCTTTTAGCTGTTTTTACAGCTGAAAGTGCTATTTTTTTGCAGTTTACCACATGCTGCAGAGGGTGTTGATGATAGACAGTTCCTTATTCCACTTGCATTTAGATTTATTTAATTTGCCCATTATTTTACTTGTATTTTGAATATAAAGTGAGATGTACAGTGGGCTTTTATTCTTTTTAGCTATTATTCCAGTGTTGTTTCCCAAGTATGGGAAATAGATTTGAAATTTTAGTATCTTCAGTTTTAGTGTATATATATTTATATATGTATATATATATACATATATATATGTATATGTATGTATATGTGTGTATATATATATATATGTAAAAGTACGTGTGTATGTGTTGACTTCTACAGAGCACTCAAAGCACTAAACTAAAGCACTTTAAACTTGTAAGGTCAAAACATAAGAACATGAAACTGTTTGTGCTGTGTCTAAAAGCAGACTGCAGCAAATGCTTATGAAAGAATAAACAAGAGAAGCTGGCAGTGCTTGCTCCTTCCACCCTCCAGAAAAGGGAAGTTCAGTTCACTAAGCTATAGATAGCTCCCTATGTTTAGCAGCCTCTGGTTTATTTAATAAAATCCTAGACTTCTGGAATCATTTAGGTTGGAAGAGACCTCTAAGACAGTAAGTTTCTTCAACCTCTGTAAATTTTAATTCATCAGAAAATCCTGTGGCAAGGATCGACAAGGTTAATTGTAAACTCTTTGAAGACCTGCTAATGCTGAAGCTCATGCCAACACATTTATTTTTCCATGATTCTGAGTTTTTTTCATTTTTACATTCATTGTAATGTCATGCATTAACCTTGAATTCTTGAAGTCTCCCATATTATTTGTTTATGGTTGGCTTGTTCTCTTTTAAAAATATTTGGGATTTTTTCTGTACAGTGTGAATGGTTTAATGCTGAAGGGAAAAGCTTTATTGAATCAAATGCCCATACCCATGTATATAAATATATATAGAATTATTAAGTAGTCATTATGTGTACACAGATGCCTGTATATGATTTTTTCTCCTCCGCTTTTGATCACCCTGAAATTTGTTTTTACATAAAGATGAAATATCCTGGGAATTTTATAAGGTATATAAGACAGAGGAAATATGTAGAAAAAGTAATTTCTTTAAGTCTAAAATCTGGTTATGTCCCATGATATTACTGGAAATACACCAAAAGAAAGTAATGTGTTATTTTTAAAAAAATATTGCTTATACATAAATCTACAAACTGAAAATATATATTTTAAAGTTGCTTTGTTTCAAAATTGCATTCCTTCTATTCCACACATGAAGTGTTAAAATAGCATTTCAAATTCTACTCTCCTTTTGTGCTCATATAGGTTTTTCAAAAAGAATTGATTACATGACTGAGTGCTAGAAAGTTTGCTTGATTGTTCTCCATTATATCAGCTGGTCTAATAAAAGATATTGCCTCTGCCAACAAACCTCATTTCATCCTTCTGTAACTGCTTTAGAAACTTCTCTGCTTGCCTGAAAAATATCAGAGATATGATGATTATCCAGTAACCACTCACCTAAAAAGGATGCACCTAAAGCTAGAAAATGTAGTATGCATGAAATTTACTGTAAGTTCATATCAAATGATGGAATTACTTTGCACCATTTAACATCATAACTGATATGGATTTTACAGCATAGTGATAGGAACTAAAGTATTATTCAGTAAAAATACATGCTAAAAATTAAGAGACTCTCTATAACCACTAAAATTAGAACCTGTTATACATTAAGTGGAATGCCTTAGAAAATAACAATAGACTTGATTTCTACTTAGATATATATTAGGTGTCAATTAGCAGTAAATAGCATGTTACTATAAACTTGATTATATTATTGTTGGAAGATTAATCATGCATATGCTGTATTATATGAAATATATGTTCAAAGCAGCACTAAGATTTTCACTCAGAATTTCTTCATCTAACCAGTTTTGGATAATAAATGAATGGACAAAATCTTATAGTAAAACCAAAATCAAAGTTGTCATATCTGCATGTTGTAGGCTGAGAGCAAAGTTTGGCCAAGGTGAAGTTGTTTAATTTTCAGTACGATCTGACTTTCATATTCTAAACTTTGATTCTGCAGACTTGTTTATTGAGCAAATATCCATCTCTAAAAATTTTGCATCTCTGTGTTGATATATATTTAGATGACATTACCAGGCCTAGAACTCTGGAACAAAACTGAAAAATAATTAAGTTGTAGGCATTCTGTAGGCAACTTGTAGGCATTCTGTACTACTAGCAAACTAATTTATGAAATCTGAAAAGTATCACATGAGTGAGAAATGGTGTTGGGTGGGGATCTCTAAATCTGTTCTTAGGTTACAAGATGTGGCTGGGGGTGTTTATTGCCATCTGTTAGAGGTGGGGCAGTTATTGTCTGTTAATTAGGCAGTTTTCTTTATCTCTTCCAAAACCAATCCTCCCTCCACAAAATATCTTCTGTTAATGAGCCACTGAGTGTCACTGCATGGCTGATAAAATTCCATCATCCCTTTGTGAGCTGCTCTACCCAGGGGGAGGAGCCAAACATTCCTACCTGGATATAATCTGAGATTTGGAACACCACAGGCAGCCTTTTCCTACTGGATTCCCAGAGGAGCAGCTTTCTTCTCTACTGGATTCCCAGAGGAGCAGCTTTATTTTCCTCTGGATTCCCAGAGGAAGACCAGGCCCAGTCAGATGGGGAACAGTCAGAGCTTTCTTCCATGCGTCAAATTTGAATTTGAGTCATTCAGAGTTAGATTCAAAATCCTTCTTTTGCCTTCTCATAAGGCTTGTTACGTATCTTAATCTCTGGCTAATCATTCCAAGTGTCTGTTGTAATCAGCAGAGTTGTAATCAGTATCACTAGGATAATTACTTGCATCCTGAAGCAGATATCTAAAGAAGCTAAATTAATTGCATCTTGAAAGTGGCTATTTCACAGAACTCACAGAATGATTAGGCTGGAAGAGAATTAAGACCACCAAGTCCAACCCAGCCCTAACACCTCAACTAAACCATGGCACTGAGTGCCACATCCAGTCTTTTCTTGAACACATCCAGGGATTGTGACTGCACTACCTCCCCGGGCAGCCATTCCAGAACTTTATCATCCTTTCAGTAAAAAAAAACTTTATCCTAATATCCAACCTAAATTTCCCTTGATGAATCTTGACCATTCTTCTTACCATTTCACCACAAATGAAATGCAAAATTACTACCTCCATGTCCAAAATATGTTTTATAGGACCCTAAAGTTAGCTGAGATTACTTGTATAAATTTTGCTGTAAAACTAAAACACATTTGTTTTTGTAAATATAATTTTTTAGAAATGCTTTGAAACTGATTTTAGTAACACTCCAACTAAATTTTTATCAATTCCTCTTGTGGATGGTGCAAGCCTTCATAGATGCCACAAAAGTATTTGACTTCTTGGTTGGTGGTTTGTTTTTTTCTTTTTAAGTCATTATCACAACCTAATTTCAAAGTTAAATGAGATTTCTCATATGAGACTGTTCAGACTAACTCTGAACTGATTATAATAGTTCAGCTCATGTTGCAATTACACCAATTCTACAACTGCTGGTATGAAACCATCAGCTTTGTAGTGAGACTTTGTGTCCACTGGGACCTCCACCGAAGAGTGAAGCCCAGAATGATTCTCAGGTGTGCTCTGTTTCAGTTTACAGTGATCCATGTACCAGCCTTTTATGATCTGACAGAATCATCAAGCAGCATCTCCCTTTTGCTTACACTGGAGAACTTTAGTGAGCTTTGCTACCTGTTCCTGCCCTTTAGGCAGGCTCTATAAACACCTTCTCATAGGCAAATTAGTTCATCTGGGATTCTTTCTGCTCTTCGTTATACACAGGTTTCCATGTAATCTTTTGTGGCAATTAAGCCAGGTTCTCTCAACAAATGCCTGTGCTGTTTCATTGTAATGGGGTTTCTTTCAAATAAAGGGCCTTGGGCTTTTTGGTGTCTGAAAACCCTGTGTTGGAATGCATGGTAAAGTGTTAAGGTACACAGAGATTCACCTCAGCACAGTGCATTTACATAAATCATAACATGGTTTCAAGGTCATGTAATGTTTAAAGATTAAATGCTGACTCCTAGATTCCTCTCTTGGGCTTCTAATGAAAAAAAAAAAAAAGTCCATTTCCTTAAGAAAAAAATACAGCATTTTCCTACTTTCCTTCTTTAATTTTATTTACTTTCCAAAAGCCCATTACTGAGTGAGCAAAGTCCTTTACTATTTTGGAGCAGCCAAACACTGACATTTATTAAATTGTTAGACCTAATGCTTAAGCTGTGGTGGCCAGCTGTTATTTCTTGAAGTCATGAGTTTATTTAGTCTGGGTTACAATCATCACAAAAAATATAACATCCTAATTTTGTAAGGTAATGGGATCTCTTGTGTCTGCTTTCATTTTAATTTCATTTGCATAAATAAATGCTCCCTTTTGTGGGTCAGTCAGGGCATAACAGCCTGACACTGCTTTCACCTATTCACACTGACTTCTCCAGTTACTTGTACACAGTTCTATAAGAATACTCAATAAGTTACTAGGTAAACAAAAAGGGCCATAAAATAATCGATATCAAAATTCACACATGCCAACACATTTCTTCTGCCAAGATTTTTTTTTTCTTAAAAGGAAAAGTATTTGTTATACAATTGAAAAAAAAAAAAACAAAACCAAAACCACAGCTCTTTGGTCTAAAATCTCTTCTAGAGTGATTCCTAACACTCATTTTTGGGATGTTTTCAATTAATGTTTTGGTAGTTTTTTTGGTTTTTTTTTAAGCTAAAAGCTTCTACCAAAAATTACCTTCTTGAGAAAATAATAAATAAATGGATTAATTTAAATCAGGGATAAAAAGACAAAAGACTCAGGAGTCAGTTTGGAAGCCACTTTAGCATGGTCTGTTCCTTGTTTCTGCTGCTGTGTATTGCAAGAGAGGGGTAACAATTGAAAGTGAAAATATTTTTTTTACAGTTACAGACAAGTAATGTGCTGTATCAACTGCAAGTTCACAGGCAGAAGATTATTTTCAGTTGTTAACTATATGCTGACTTCCTATGTTGTCCAGGTCCTCTTTTTTTTAGGAGCTTCATAGTATGTGTGATTTTTTCATTTTTTTTTCTTCAACAGAATATACAAAATCTAAGTCACCTCCTGAACTATTCACACACTTAGCAGCTAAGAAACTCTCAGACTATTCCTTCACTTCTGCTCTGTTTAACCTAGGAACAGAGACAACATAAAAACTCCAGTAGATAAGTATATGGTGAGAGATAGATGTAGAAGGGATGACAGGAAAGTGATGTACAGAGGGGTTTTCAAGAATTCAGCTATACTCAAAACAAATATGAAATATCTTAGGTTCATTGACCTGGAGAAGCTTTTGAAAGGCTCTTGTGTTTGTCATGAAAATCTCCGGTTTAGATTTTTGTTCTCCTTCTGTATTGAAAACAAAAACACATACAAGAATATTTCCTTTTTTATATTGTAATCAAGCAGTGGCCTGCTTAAAAATAATATGATACTGCTTCCTATTCTGCAATTAAGGCTGAGTACAACATGCAGCAGAACAGGCTTGTGAAAGATAGACTGTAAAAGGGTAAGTTTGATGAACTGTTTCAAGTTCTTCTTGTTTTACACGACCTTGGACATGTCCTTCAATTTCCATAATTAAAAACCTGTGGATAGTACCCTATTCTTTCACACTTAGCTTCTCAATTAAACTTTAGTATTCTTAACATCTGGAAAGATTAAGAAAAAATTAGGCACGAAATGAAATGATCCTGTGAGATTTATACTAGTCAGAGTTAAAATCAGGAAAAAAAAAAGAGAACAATACATATCCTTCAAATAATTTATATTAAGCATAGATTTTTTTGCAACTTAAGATTTGGACTATAGAGATATTTAATCCTGGCCACTATCTAACTCTTTCTTACTCTTTCAAAAAGCAAAAAATAAGAAACCCATAAACAAGCAGTAGTTGTACAGTTAAGGCACACTTATAGATAGATTTGGACAATAGGAATAAATTCAGGTCAAGGGTACTCCACTGTGACGGTGTTCACCGGGGTGGAGGATGAGGCAGGGATGAGGTTCTGACTCCATGTTTCAGAAGGCTTGATTTATTATTTTATAATATTATATTAAAACTGTCCTAAAAGAATAGAAGAAAGGATTTCCTCAGAAGGCTAGCTAAGAATAGAATAGCAAAGAATGATAACAAAGGTTTGTGTCTCAGAGAGTCCGAGTCAGCTGACTGTGATTGGCCATTAATTACAAACATCCAACATGGGCCAATCCCAGATGCACCTGTTGCATTCCACAGCAGCAGATAATCAATGTTTGCATTTTGTTCCTGAGGCCTCCCAGCTTCTCAGGAGGAAAAATCCTAAGGAAAGGGTTTTTCATAAAAGATGTCTGCGACACTCCACGTCTGGGTTTTAATGTAGCTGGAGTTTGTTGATATAACTAATGAAATAATTGAATAACAAAAATTTTCATAATACCTAAGAAGAGTAAAATAAGATGAGCTCCAGTCTCTTAATGATCATCTGCAAAGCAGAGTTTCATAGTGCAAGCAGTTCCTGCCTGAGCACTGCAGAAATTCAGACACTATGACATGTCCTGTGAGACTGCCCTTGGCACACACTGCTCTGGTTAAGCCCTGGACATTCATTCAGTTTCCTTTTTGGCCCTGTCACACATCTTTTTTGGTCACAGTCCTTTCTGCACTGTGGCCCCAGATGGGGCTGCTCCTGGGTTACAGGAGGGGAGCTGTGTGGTGTTTGTGCCTTCAGTGCCCTGTGTGTGGATCAGTGTGCACCCTGGCAATGCTCTATCCAGGCCCCAAGACAGTTGGGCTCCTCTAATAAACTGAAAGCTAATTTCCAGCCCTCCCCCAAATACCCCCCACAACCTCCCCAGTTAATTTCCTTTCTCCTTTACATCAATCATAAATTACATTTCTCAGGTGACTAAGCAAAGAGGTCCTTGCACTTTTGAGTACTCTTTTTAGTACTTGGACTCAATATTTCTACTTGTAAAAAAGGTGTAATAACCCCTCTTTTATTTTGAAGCATGTTGTAAAGCCTCTCTCATTATGTTCTCAAAGGACTACGATACTAGAGTGTTGAGTGCTTTGGAAATGCCTATGCATAAACATCTGAGGTGAGGCCTTGAGTGAGATCCAAGGGTCCTTGGATGCAATCCACAGAGAAGCCTGAACAGCCATGGGAAGGTTTATTTACTTCTCTAACTCAGCATCTCTGTGGATTATAACTTTATTATGAAGCATAAAACCAATAAATGTAGAGGCCTGGCCTTTGTATTGAGCAGAATGGGTTTGCTACCTGCAGCGACATCTCTCTGCCAACCACCTGAACAAGTTCCAAGCCATTTGGAAAATCTCACTGTTCTTTAAAGTATAAATGGTTTCATGGCAGCTAGGAGGAATCCCTTTCAAATTTGAAATGAATATTCTCCCCATGTGCCAGTGGGGAAAAAAATGCAAATTGCAGTACACCAGCTTATTAGACATGACCATCAGTGCCAAAAACAGAACGAAATTGAGCCCTTTCTGATATTAGGTTGCAGACAACTAAAAGATAAAATAAAAATTCCTAAAATATTTTTTCATTAATAGTACAGTAATATTTTCTGTGAAGCATTGAAAAATCATATCAGTTTGTGAAGTTCTTGGGAGCTGCTAGCTGAGACGCAATTCAAGAATAGCAGGAGTTTTAAGAGTATCTTTCATTTTGGTAGGTATTACAGGGAGGCAGTGATGGCAGTCGCCTGTCTGGCATCACTTCCAAGATTGTTCCAGTGTTCTTGACTATTGCAGTGACTTGATGAGGGTTCCTCAGGGTGAGAGAGATGGACAAGAATCTTGGTCTCATGATCAGAAGGCTGGATTTAGTAATATATGATATATAATACATTATGACTATATGAATAGGAATAGAGAGAAAAGTTGCAGAAGCTGCTAAGCTAAGAATAGAATAGAATCTAAAAACAAGGTTCTGTGTCCAGGCAGAAAGCAGGACGATCTCTCCTGTGAGTGGTCAGTAAATCCAAAGACTCACAGAAGACCAATCACAGATGCACCTGTTATATTCCACAACTGCAGATAATAATTGTTTACATTTTCCTTCTGGGGCCTCAGCTTCCCAGAAGGACAAATGCTAAAAGAAAGGATTTTTATGAAAACGTGTCTGTGACACTTGACCACTCAGGAGCATATGGGGCTGGCTGTCACACAGAAAAGCAGAAAGCACAGGTTTAAAGGTGGAACGGGGAACCAGATCTGAGACGGTGTTCACAGGGGTTCTCAACTGAGGGAAGAGATGTGGACCTGACTCCATGTTTCAGAAGGCTTGATTTATTATTTTATGATATATATTACATTAAAACTATACTAAAAGAATAGAAGAAAGGATTTCATCAGAAGGCTAGCTAAGAATAGAATAGCAAAGAATGATAACAAAGGTTTGTGGCTCAGCTCTCTGTCCGAGCCATCTGGGCTGTGATTGGCCATTAATTACAAACATCCAACATGAGCCAATCACAGATGCACCTGTTGCATTCCACAGCAGCAGATAATCAATGTTTGCATTTTGTTCCTGAGGCCTCCCAGCTTCTCAGGAGGAAAAACCCTAAGGAAAGGATTTTCCATAAAAGATGTCTGTGACACTGACCCTTAAACACTGTGCTCTCCCAGCACAAGGTGTTTGTGTCTGTAATGGCTCTTACAGGCTTGGTGCCTCAGGGAGGTCTCTGGGAGGGACAGCTGGGGTAGCCCCTGCCTGACACGGATGGGTCCTGTCACTTCCAAGGGCTCACCACAGGCACTGCTCGGCCCCTCAGGTGACACCTCAGGGAACTTTTCTAAAAAGTAGAAAAAATGCCAGACAGACTGCAAAAAAGGGAGGGAAAAGAGCAAGAGACAACGCTGCAGGTGCCAGGGTCAGTGAAGAAGGAGAGGGAGGAGCTGCTCCTGGCATTGCAGCAGAGATTCCCCCACAGCCCATGGAAAAGCCTATGGTGGAGCAGGAGGGAATGTCCTGAAGGAAATGTGTCCTGAGGAGAGGACTCTATACAGAATTACTATTGCCAGCCAGGGTCTGTGTACAAATCACAGACGGGACGGGGCTGCTGTGGAACTGCCTTGAGCTGTTTTATTTTCCAGCATCAGTCTCATTACATGGTTATGACAATGGGAAGATGCCAGCAGCTCACATCCAGGCCACAGACAAAGAACTCAATGTCACAACTCACTTTATAAATTTTTTGACCAATCCCACAAAGCAAAAGCACATTGACAGTTGTTCTACCCAACCACTATAAGCACACGTACCTGTGGTTAAACAATGTTTGCTAATTTCAAATACAATAACTGCTTGTAAGCCTTAAACACAATGCACAGAGCTCCATTATTGAGCTTCAACCTTCCTAATATCTTGCTAGATAAACTCTTCTGTAGCTTAGAGAGTTATTCTAGACAAGCGTTAATACACAGACCATTGTTCTATTTGTCCTTGCTTTTCTGCTTTTTTAAATAATTTTTCTGCTGACCAATCTCATGGCTGCTGCTTAGCTCTGATCACAGTTCTGCTGTCTCTGGGGCCTGCCTTTTGCAGCTTTCCCAAAACCCTCTGATTTTGTGGATTCCCACAGAGTAGTTTGCTCCTAAAGAACTCCAGGCTGTGGAAGGATCCATGCTGGAAGAGGAAAAAACACGTGAATAGTGTTGGAAAGGAGCTGTTATGGACTGACCACAGCCCCCTTTCCTCATCCTCCCTGTTCCATTTGGAATGAAGGGAATGAAGGTGTGGAGTTGAGCATGGGAAGAAGGGTTGGTATGGGAGCAAGATGTTTTAGTTTTCATCCTTGTTTGTTACCACCTGTCACAGACATCTTTTGTGGAAAATCCTTTCCTTAGGATTTTTCCTCCTGAGAAGCTGGGAGGCCTCAGGAACAAAATGCAAACATTGATTATCTGCTGCTGTGGAATGCAACAGGTGCATCTGGGATTGGCCCATGTTGGATGTTTGTAATTAATGGCCAATCACAGTCAGCTGACTCGGACTCTCTGTCTGAGACACAAACGTTTGTTATCATTCTTTGCTATTCTATTCTTAGCTAGCCTTCTGATGAAATCCTTTCTTCTATTCTTTTAGTATAGTTTTAATGTAATATATACAATAAAATAATAAATCAAGCCTTCTGAAACATGGAGTCAGATCCTCATCTCTTTCCTCATCCTAAGACCCCTGGGAACACTGTCACAACCATCCAATTCTGTTTAAATCGGAAATACGTTCATTTTCCTCAAGTCATATTTTGGTTTTTTCCCTGTCGAAATCGTGTACCAATTGCTGTGGCAGTGATTGGTACATGATCTCCCTTTCTTTACCTTCATCCATGAGCTTTTCCATTCATTTTCTTTCCCTGGCAAGAAGGGAATGTATGAGAGCAGCTATGAAGAATTTTGCCATGTTGCTAAGGAAAAGCTGCAACACTATCCAGAGAAAAAGGGGGAAATTGGTTGAGTTTTTTGTTTATGATATTTCACTTCTGACTTTGTTTCAGATGTTACTCAGTGTCTTTTCATTGGCTTCATGAGGCTGCTTTTCTAAAGCAGAAAGATGCACCTCTCATCCGGACATAGAGAGAGAAAATATACAGGCACAGTTATTAAAAAAAAAAAACAAAGAAACTGAAACTAAACAGAAAAAAAACCCAAAAAACAAAAAGCCCAAAAACCAAACCAAAAACAAACCAAACCCCTCCCCAAAAGACTAACCCCCCCATCACCAGCAACTGCCCTTAAATTTCATTTCAGTATGAGTTTTGTGGTTTTGCCTTTGGTTTGTCTCTTTTTGTTTTGAGATTAAGACCTGAAACTATCTGAGACAGAAAATACATTTTGATCAAAAGTACAGCGATTGAGTAAATTTTATTTTATGGTTAGGTAGAGATTTTCCATTATGGATGAAGAAATGGGATCACCTATTGCAAGTCAATGAGTTGCCTTATTGTAGAAGAAGAAAAAAATACAGTTAATATATTTTGATGCATTCAAAATGTATTTTTAGTATTGCTATTGAATTCTATTAAACATTTTTCTTTGACTAGCATTCCAAAGATAAGATTATGGCTTTTTGATTCTCAAACCTGCTGAAATCAATTTACTTCTATGTTTTAACCTTTCGTTTTCACTCAAGGTGTATGTTATGGATATTGAAATGAGGTATTTCTCCATGCTATAAAATAATTTTTCAGTTTGTCCACTCTTTTGCATTTGTTTTTGCAGAGACACTGTTATTCTTCTGGCAGGTATTAGGGAAGTTGTTGCATGTACACCTGCAGTATAGCAAAGATGTATATTCACAGCCCTAAAGGTCCTTTTAATATGCTCTATGGTAAGTACAGAACATATTTTTTGCAGAAAATCTCACTTAACATATACCTGTGATTTCTAGCTATCTATAAAATCTTGCTCTGAACTTTCTTAACATAGGTTTGTATATATCTATATCATATATCTGTATATCTGCATGAGAGTTTATGTATATCTATGTGTGTATCTGAATCAGATTTTTCCTTTGAGGATTTTCTTCATTTTTCTGCCTATTTTAGTGGAAATTATATTCCAGAAGGGCTCCTTGTAATGAAGAAGTTTATGAGGAAGCTTCTGTGTGCCAGGTATTCTTTTTTGGTATGAAGGCACCAACTACCTTGCTGTGTGTTTAATATGCAGTCAGATATTCATTATTGAGTACTGCATGAAATATCATCACTGCAAACCAACCACATTATTTCAGTCTAGCTAAAATTAATGAATCTTCAGTTTTGGCCAAACAAAGATCACTTAAAATTAAGCTGGAGATGAACAGCATTCCTTGCCCAGAGGAAAAGCAAAAACTTACCTCCCTATTTCCATTTAATAGTACTGCAGAGCCATAATATTTAAATATATTTCTGGTCATATTCCTTCCTCCTTAGGACAAGTACTAAAAGAATTTACTTCTCATCAAAAGCAGAAAAAATATTTATAGGTGGATAACTAATTTCTCATTTTTATGCTGAATTTGCACAAAACAAAACCTTGCACAGCTGCTCTTTGGAAGATAAAAAGGATTCAAATTGCTGTAGCAGACTTGTGAGTAGAAATGTTTTCAGATTTTCAGGAAATCAAATTGCATGGGGAAAAGGAATTTTTTTTCTTTTTTTTTTCCCTCTAGAAATATTTAATTCTTTATTTATTCCTAATTGATTGGTTCTTACACATCGCTAGAGTATTTTTACCACTGCAGAATGACTGGAATGAAAGACAAATAAATAAAGTTCACCTCTTAATCACTAGAGGAGACATCCAGAGTGAGAACTTTGCTAAGGATACAATTAGGAAGTTTTTTGATAGTGATCCTGGTTTTATGTCCACAATTTACTTTAATTATCTAGGCAATTATAAAAATGTCCATTACCATTACCTTACACCAACAGGTCACACAGGCTTTTTTGAAGTAAACCTGGGTGTGTAATAAAACCAGTAAACAAGTATTTGCCATAGAAATAAATATTTCACTGTTAAAATAAACAGATATTAAAGAAGTGTTTTACCAAAGGAAATATGGCAATTGCATGCAGGCAGAAAATAAGAGAACTAAGAGGGAAAAGCAGATTTTATTTAGAGGAGTTGTGGTGTATTTTTTTACTGCACAGAATCCATCCAATATACTATTTGAAATATTGAATTTTCTTCAAAATTGCTACCTGATTCTGAAATGAATGCAAGGCATCTCGGTTTCTCCTCAGATTCTCCAAATCACTCATCATCTGGATTTTCTGGTGTCAGCATGATGGGGACTATTTCAGGCATTTCTTCTCCCCGCTTGATTTACCAGGAGACATGTCGTGAGATTCACCTGGCCAGCTAATCCGATCTGAGGTGGCAGAGGAGGACAGTGACATGAGTTCTAGCCATTCATTAGACAGAAGCACTCTTCAAAAAATCAGTGCCTGCCTCAGGTGAAATAGATGTCAAATTTGCCTGAAGGGCACGGATCAAGGAGTACTGCTGACTCACACTACACACATCAAAACAGCCGGCAGCTGAATTGCTCTTTTTCCTGATGAAACAGAACTTCTCCTTATGTGGGTGTTGCATAAAATGCGTATTTTAATCAGCTTGAAACGTATTTTAATTATTTACACTGATCTCACAATTTCCTCTGTAAAAGAAAACAAATATTATGCAAGATAATTGTCAGTGTTGGACCAATTCTTGCTGTCTCAGACCTGTGGAAAGGTAGGAGGATTAATCAGTCTTCATGTTTTGGGATTTTTTAACTGGTCAATGAAATATTTGGCAATAACTTGTAATTTCTAGCTATTGTTTCACTAACAATTCTGCCTGTTAGGAAAAAAAAAAATGTCCTGTGATGAGATACTGCCTCCAGCAAAGCTGATCTTACTTACTTATAACCAGCAACTCATTTCCTTCAATTCTTCTAAGTGTTCCAGGTTCCTTGGACATGTTAGCAAGGGGAAGTTTATTCCCTCACGCTTTCAGTAACTGGATTCCAGATTTACTCATTGAATATTTCAGGAGATTCATTCTGTTAAAAACATTCTAAGTTTGGTTTACTAATACATCTAAGGCAGGCTGAATATTCATGCTATTTGCCTGTTCTTTAGAGCAGGCTTCTCTTCAACCTCAGCCAGGCTGCCAGGCAGGTGAGATCTCAAGCATGATAACTTTACCAAAAATAGGTCTGCTGAAGGGTTTGCAGCAAGTTATCTCTTGGATAACTTGAGTACCTTGCTCCTGGAGCAGGTACAGTTTCATCTGTGTACTTCTGCTGCTTGCCAACAGAGGACAACTCTATGCCACGCCTGCCTTCTAATGCAGCATTTTCAGAAAAATTCAGGTCATAATAAACAAAGTATTGAATCAGGTGTATGAACATCAATATCTCTTTCTCTCTGGATGTTAAAAAAAAACAAAAAACAACAAAAACACCTAAACATCTCTATGTTGCACCACAAAGAACGCAAAGGTGTGTTGGATTATCTCTTGCCTGTTTCCCATTTAAATCTAAACAGATTTAGAATGGCTTTCCTGGTAAGAGGCTGCATGACAGCATTGAATCTACTTCCTAAAACAAGTAATTAATTGTTCAGTGGTATTGGATTTATTGCCTTGCAAAACAATGTAATTTTTTAATAGCCTGAATTGTCTTTTCCCAAGGTCTTTATTGTGCAACACTGGCTTTTTTTTTTTCTTTATTTTTTTTTTTTCACTCATGATATTAGAAAAATCAGGAGTGGTAGACCTCAAAAGTTTCAAGGTTCTTTATCTATAAATAGGGATAATATTTTTTGTGGTAACAGTGATCTGAACACTCATGACTATTTTTAACACTTGTTGAAAAAAATAACAGTGAATGTGAGAAAAGTCTGTCCTAAAGCATTTCCTTTTGAATTTTGAGAGGATTTTTTTCTTCCATTTATACTCTCATGGCCATTTCAACCAGTCATGCTTATTGATCTATTGAATAGACAGGAAAAAAAAAAGAATCTGGTGCTGTGTTTTGTCAGTTTAAAATGCCTGGTTCACTTCTGGCAAGTAGGGGACATATGCGAAAAATAACTAGGTTCCTTGAGTCCTCCAAAAAAGTTTCTTTTAAAATGAAGAATTTAAGTAGAGGTGTTGTCTCATTGTTTTTGAAATGCTACTTATGCACTGGAGTGCTCATTTCCTGAATTAGGTAAATGGTTCAAAGAGAAAGTTGTGAGGAATTCCAATGCTACTACTCTGAATGATTTCCCTGATTTTGGGAGGTAGGATGGCTCTGCAGGGAGACCCGGAAAAGTTGGATGGATGGGCAGAGTCCAATAGGATGAAGTTTAATAAATCCAGGTGTGGAGTCCTGCACTTTGGCCACAAGAGCTCCCTGCAGCACTACAGGCTGGGGATAGTGTGGCTGGACAGTGCCCAGGCAGAAAGGGACCTGGGGGTGCTGGATGGCTGCTGGCTGAACATGAGCCAGCAGTGTGCCTGGTGGCCAAGAAGGCCAATGGCTCCTGGCCTGGATCAGGAATGGTGTGGCCAGCAGGAGCAGGGAGGTCGTTTGGCACTGGTGAGGCCACACCTTGAGTGCTGTGTCCAGTTCTGGCCCCTCAGTTTGGGAAGGTTAAAACGCTGGAGTGCAACCAGAGGAGGCAACGAGGCTGGTGAGGGGCTTGGAACACAAACCCTGTGAGGGATGACTGAGGCAGCTGGGGGTGTTCAGCCTGGAGAAAAGGAGACTCAGGGGTGACCTTATCACTCTCTACAGCTCCCTGAAAGGTGCCTGTAGTCAGGTGGGGTTGGCCTAATTTTCCAGACAACAACAGACAGAACAAGAGGGCACACATCTGTACCAAAGGCATATTTATGCTGGATGTGCAGAAAAATTTTTTTACTGTAAGAGTGATAAAGTGCTGGAATGCTCTGCCCAGGGAGGTGGTGCAGTCACCAACCCTGGACCTGTTTAAAAAAGACTGGATGTGGCACTCAGTGCCATGGTTTATTCGAGGTGTTGGGGCATGGGTTGGACTCCATGATCTTAAAGGTGTCTTCAAACTTGTGATTCTGTGATTAAAACCCAAAAGCTTGTTTCCAACTAGGAGTGCAACCATCATTGTGAAAATGCCAGTTTCACACCACATTTCCCTAAGTTAGCACATTAAACACTTTAATTCTCTAAGACCTGGTGAATTTTATTCTCAGCCAATGAAGATAACTGAAATAAAGAGTTTCAGACATAGATTCTGCGATGACTTCTTTTGTAACCACTGACCCCAGTGTAGGTGATCTTTAGAGGTAATGTTGGGCGTTTTAAAATATATATTTTAATATCAAGTAACCATTTCTATTCATGCTTGGCCTGTTTTACTTTTGGAAATTACAGCATTCTGATAGTTTTGAGGCCAGAACTAGAAAGATGGACTTCTCAGCCTTGGCTGCTCTCTTATCCCAAGAAAGATTAAAGATGAATCAGTGGCAGTCCTGCCACTCCCTAGCCTTGCAGTTTCCTTGGAAAAGCCTGGATGTGAAAGCTGGGAGAACTTTGTTACAGGGGCAAGAGTCCCTTTATGCCCAACTAGATGAAACTGCAGTTTGTCTGCTGCACAAGCATGTAAGGACGCATCTGCCAAGTATTTCCTATGTAGCATTGACCATGACTTATCCAAGGATTACATGAACAAAAAGGAAAACTGTGTATTTCCTGAATTTAATTTTGTGGAGCTTAGCCATGGTTCACTGTCTGACCTTGTGTTTACAGGATTTTATTATATGAAAGCATTACCCTTAGGAAAAGGTCTTAATAGAATTTAATAGAGATTAATCCAAAAGGTCTAACTGAATTATTCTAGTAAATCTTAATCTAGAAGAATAATTTTTTATGATGTTCTTGAACAAGAAGAATCCTTGTAAAGCAAACAGAAAAGCAACAGAAAAGAAGAAAACTGTATAGATTTGAGCATTGCAGATATATGTGTAAATGTAGGAGAGTTTACAGATTTGACATAATATAATTAATGTCAACTAGCAGAATATAACAACGTACAGCTTTTAAAGTACTTCCATACTTTAAAAACTGTGACATATTTAAATGACCACAAACATTACAGTTCATGATCTTGGGGCATAAAGCTGTAGAAATCTAGGTATCTACATGTAATGTTATAGAAAGTGGTAATGGCAGCAGTTGCAATCTAGTAAGATTAAATGTGTTTGAATAACTAACTATTAGATTAAACATGAATTTCAAGTTAAAGCCGATTTTGTAGTTAAGCAATTATTTATTTTACCCCTTACTGCTTGAAAAATATTTTTGGTTGGTAAGGTGCCATGAGAAGTAGAAAGGGGCTGAAGAGAGGAATCTGATAATATCCTGCACTCTTTATGCCAACATGAGATCTTATGCTATGTGTCTTTGTATCTTATGCAATATACCATCCTTAATGAGGTATTTCAATCACAGCCAAATGTCAAAAATTGAAAAAGAAAGCTATGCTAAACATTTTATAAATCTTTTCATTAATTAACATATTCCTGCAATACAAAATACTTCTACATGCTGCAAAGTAGGTCTAAGTTGAATAAATTAACAGTGATGCCAAAACATGGGAAAAACAGGATATAATATTAACAAAAAATTAATTACTTAAGATAGATTTAGTTAATTTTTAACACAGACAAGCATACTTTAACACCTACTTTTACATTCTAAATAGGTATGAAGAGAATCTAGGATAATTTTAATGATAGCTGTCCTATATTCCAGGGAATCTTAAAATACAAAAAGCAAAGCTCCTGTCAGCTAGTTGACAGCAGGCAAATGTTTTCCAAGGACAGCATACTGGTGAAGATACTAGAGGCTTGAATGGCAGAAAGTGATGGATGAGTTTGTTTCTTGTCATCCCAAAGCCAAAATAAGTGGGTTTGACTTCATCTGCGCAGTATCACATTTCAGCTTGGGGGTGGAGGAGGAGAAACTTGTGCAGGCAATCTGGCAGGGAAAGAGAGGGATGGCACTGACATCTACATATGCTTCCCACTGCATTTCTTCTGCTCTCCTTGGGATGAGAGGCTTTGATCATAAACATTGCCCCAGGATTTCTGGGAAAGAGGCTTGGAGAGATGTGGGGGCCTGAATATATGTATTGCAACAATAAGATAACAACAACTGGTGACCCCGACGTGATGAAGAACACGCAGCCACAAGGAACATCAAGAGAAGTTATGGAACCCCCCGATATTATAGAAGAGAGGACAGCCGAGAGCTGTGGCAGCCTGAGAACTGGGACTTTAGAATGTCAGCCCGAGAGCTGGGAATTTAGCATATCATATGGCCTTTGAATCAAGGAGTTGTAACAGCAGAAAGCTGTGAGAATATGGCCTTTGAGGAAAAGAGCCTTGGAACATCTAGGGATTTGTATGTGTTCAAGACAGCCGAGAGCTGTGGCAGCCTGAGAGCTGGGACTATATGTGTATTGTAATTGTATAATTGTTAAAAGAAAAGGGGGGAAATGTGGGGGCCTGAATATATGTATTGTAACAATAAGATAACAACAGAGAGAGGTGCCCAGATGTTGTCTCTGTTCTCCCTTGGTTTGACCCTGCCTACAGCCACAACTGCACCCTCTTCCACAATAACATCTTCCTGAAAAGGTGAAATTTGCAGAGTGGCACCAAGAAAATATGGTTTCATTTTCAGATCCAGAGGTAACTGAAACTAGAGGGGTTTTTTTCCACTGGTGGATGCAGGTTTAATACAAATTCTTTTTTTGCCTGTTTCTTCATGGAGGTGTTTTTTTTTTTTTTTCTCTGTTTCTTCCAGCACATTAGTGGCTGATACTATATTGAAGTGGGATTCTGGAATTATCCTAATTTAGTGAAAGCATGAAAACAATGTGTTCCATGTGCCTGCTAAAATGACTGGAAAATTTATATTATATGGAGTTTAGCAAGGCTTTAGGTTTTATTTTATGTTTTTTAAGATACTTGTTGTAGTTATTAGCAATGCATTAATCACAAACTGTTTAGTTCTGCATATATATCCAGCCCAGTTTCTGAACAGCTAGGATTTGGATAAGTGGAATGCACTTTTCATTCAAATTCAGATGCTAACCCAAAGGCCAATGAAACCTGCAGTAAAGTCTTCTTAATATATCAGATTTAATAAGATTTTATTTACTCCTTTCTTTCAATGCATAAAAGATGCAAAGAACCCTATGGGAAGGTGATAACAGCTCTCATCAAATATACTTTTCATTTTGTTTTAAGACAGATGGGTTAGTTTTGACCTTTTCACAATTCTTGTTAGGATCTATTGTTCTGCCAACTTTGGCATTGCTGATGCCCAGTCTATTACCAGAAGCCAGAGACAACAGAATCTTTCTACCTTTGTTGTGTATAAAAATTTCAGTCTTGCAATTTAATGTTTTTTTTCACAAGATGCTGATTTTTAAAACTGATCAGACTGGAGTTTGCCACTTTTTCCATCAGAATAACAGAGATATGATTGGTTTGGTTGCTGATTGGTATTTTTTGGTAAATATACCAAGCTAATGCTATTTCCCAACTTTAATTAAACAGGTAAATTATTTACTTACATAATTAAAATTATTGTATTGGCAGGTTCCTTGTATTATTTATGTTGTCCAATGGCACAGAAACATCACATTATCAAATCACTTCATTGTTTAATCATCGTTCCATTTGATGTAATTCATGTTTGGATATAAATAGCAAAGGCCTATCAGTTTCAGGATCCACATGTTACACTCTGCATAGACATCAAACTATTGGAAGCCACTTGCCACAATCACAATTCAGTGCTTGACACTTTATTTCTTTAAATTATTATTCCACATATTTTTGTTATAAATTCTATTTCTAAGCAAATGCTTAATGGATTGATCTGTGGAAAAGTATTGTAATGTAAAATAGTGCTTATTTTTGTTCTCTTTCTGTTCAGCAACACTGATCCTAGCAACCAGCTCTGTCCCTTTTTGTACAGAACTATTTGGTGGGATTAGAAGATGCTCTTTGTGCCCCTTTGCCTACCCCGCTGTGAAATGTACTTTTTTCCTTTATTTTTCTTTTTCAGCACAAGTCTGATGCCAGGGTTTTGTTGCTACATTGACATATAATTTCATTAAAATGAGTTAAAGCAAGTTTTGTATGTACTTTGTGATGATCCTTATGGAACAGGAAAGCTGGGTGCATGGGTCAGCTTTGAGGAGACAGAGGGTGGTAGGAAAAAGAGTGGCCAAAAGTGTTCATTCCCTACTGGTGTAGGCCAGCACAATCTGTGGAGCGCCATGAACAAAAATATGAGAAAAAAATCAAAATCACGAGGTTGAAGGGGTGTCTTTGAATACATGTGTTTATTAAATGTCTTGTATCCATCAGTATGTAGGCAGTAAAAGGAATAATGTGGAATGCTGAAAGAAGCTGAGCATTTTCTTTTTTGGTTAGTAAGAGTGAGGTTGTTTAATACTACATGGAAAGATTTATTAATTCCCAAGGGTCTCATTAATCCTTACAGGACTAAGTATGTGTTAATACCAGGACTAGAAAACTGTCACTGTTTAGCAGCTGGCTTAAATGGCCTCACTCAAATTGCATTCATACTTCAGAACTCTGTGTCCAAGTTTTTCACAGCAGAACCTGACTTATTTAGTGGAAGCCTAATCTTGCTTAACTTCATGGAACAATTAGCCTTGGCAAAAGGAAGAGCTCTTCTGCCTCGATGAGAAACTCCTGTGTTTCACTGTAAATTGTTTCAGGACTTCAACTAATTAGCTCCTACGCGAGTGAAGGAAATTCCTGCAGAAATTAATAAAGCTCAAATTACCTACTTTAGAAGTGATCCCAAAAAGAGTTACTTGCTTGAAGGGATGAAAGCTCTGCAATAGTTTATAGTTCAAAGCAGCAGGTATCAACGACCCATTCTCCAAGTCCTTTGCCCTGAAATTGTGAGATCACCAGTAGTCTTTTTGCTGGATGCTGCCATATGACGTGTGTGTCAGAGCCAGAGTATGTGCCTGAGGACTCTCTGTTCTTATTTTACAATTCTCTCCCCACATAAACTTATTTTTCAACCTAAAATAATATCAGAAGCTACAACAAGGCATGTTTTAGATTTCAGCTGTAGCATATTATTTAAAAGGACTGGAGTTGTGAACATTTTTCTTGCTTTGACATTTTTTAAAGGACAAACAACTGACCTAGAAATTGATCCAGTGGAGATGGTACTGAATATCTTCTATCACATTTTCTTTTCACAGTTTGTGGCACTGCTGAGGAGGATTTTTCTGCATGCTACTGTGTTTGACCTAACACAGATATTCCCATGTAAGACATAAGTCCTTTATGAGCACCCTTGTCATCTCTACTAACACAGGGAAAGAGCACTGCCATGATTTAAAAAGGGACATAAATCAGAGATATATTTTAGCAATTATATATGTAGATTAAATCAGCAGACCTTATTGTTAGCAGGCTCAGAAATTCTATGCCTCATGCAAATTATTTAAAACAGAGAAAACAATCCCTGCTCCTCTTCATGTGGCTGAGTAGCCAGAGTTGCTCTTGAATTTGAGGTTAAGGTAAAGCCAACACTTTCGTTGTGGCCAGGTATTCTTACTCAATATGCATAAATGCTGAATGGAAATAGTAAATAAATTGTATCAAGTATAAAAGTAAGCTCACATTTGCAGTGTACCAATTGACAAAAAAAAAAAATCGATTTTAGTCTGAAATTCCTGTACTCTGTGACAAAGAAAATTAACTATGTCAAAGTCCAGTGTCAAATAAAAATCATGTTTTAAATATTTGTCAAATACTGTTCTAAACTAAATATTGACTCTCAGGGCAATTGACTTGAGTTTTCCTTTTTAACTTTGTCCTAAGGACATTTTTTGGAGTCTCTCTTGATTAGAAAAAACAAAGATTTCTGGTCTAGTTAGTGGACTTGAAAGTTACCTTGAAATCAAAAAAACATAGTCTGCAATCTTGCAATGGGATTCTGCAAAAAGTATGCATTTAGTTATACTCTAATAGTGCCAGCTGTGTAATGTTTTATTTCCTTCAGTGGGTTTTGCATGGGAGTTTATCAAAACTGATAAACTAAAATTGTGCTGAAGAGTTATAATTTTTCTTCTGTAATTATACTAATTTCTAAAACCAGTGTAAAAGAAAAATAAATGGAAAATTCGTTGTAGTCTTTAAGCTGTTATCATTAACAAATATAACTGGTGACAGCTACGTACATACATGTCTTCAGGGCAGTAAAGTAATTATAGTTATCTTATCATAACTGTATGCTAAAATATTTTTTCTATGTATAGCTTTAGTGAACGGATATTTGGTATTATATACAGCACTTCATGCTTAACTGAATAATAAAACATCACTTTTTACAACAGTATTTAATGTCAGAATCACATTTTCTTTACTTGTTAGCTCCTCTGAATAGACTTTTCATAGTAAATAAAGGACTGATTTCTGTAGGTTTTTTTTTCCATGAACTATAATGAATATATACCTGAAAATATTCAGGTACATGATGAAAATTTTCATCATGTAGCCCCTTACAAGTTCTGAAGGTATATTGATTCCTCATATAATCAAAACAGTATTAGTCAGGATCAAGGATTCTCTATTTATGTTTTTATAAATTCTGTATCTAAGCAAATGCTTAATGGATTGGTCCATGGAAAAGGTAATGCAAAGTAAAATAGTGCTTATTTCTGTCATCTTTCTGTTCATCAATACTGAGCCTAACAGCCAACTCTGTCCCTTTTTGTACAGAACCATTTGGTGAGATTAGAAGATGCTCTTTGTGCCCAAAATTTTGTTATAACAAAAAATAAAATATTTATACGAGGAACAGTTCATTTACCTGCTGGTGCTGTTTAATGAAATGTACTGGGGTTTAGTTCAGACTGACTCTTGATACAACATTGAATTATTCAGAATGGTTAATTACCTCATCCGTGGCAGAAGTACCTTGATTGATGCTCATTTGCATTTGGAACTTTTAGCTGGGATGTTTTTTGATGTCTCTGCATTTCCTGCGAATCAGTGGCAACACAAATCTGTAACTGGGTGTGTATGTACAACTTGGTTATTTATTTTAAATAGACTATCTGTTGTCCTGTTGTCCTTTCCTTTATAGGGCTGTTTTTTCTATCTTTTTCCCTGCCTCATTACTTCCTCTCAACATCTTGGCATGCAGATTTTATGCCAATGTTTGGGGATTAATTCTATGACCCGGGTGATGTTAATAATATTGGTGGCCAGGGTTTCTGTACAAATCACAAACGGGATGGGGCTGCTGTGGAACTGTCTTGAGCTGTTTCATTTTCCAGCATCACTCTCATTCCATGGTTATGACAATGGGAAGATGCCACCAGCTCACATCCAGGCAGCAGACAAAGAACTCAATGTCACAACTCACTTTATAAGTTTTTTGACCAATCCCACAAAGCAAAAGCACATTGAAAGTAGTTCTATCCAACCACTATAAGCACAGGTACTTTTGGTTAAAACAATGCTTGCTTATTTTGAATAAAATACCTGCTTGTAAGCCTTAAAACACGGAGCTCCATTATTAAGCTTCAAACTTCCTAATATTTTGCTACATAAACTTTTCTGTAGCTTAGAGAGTTATTCTAGACAAGCGTTAATACACAGACCATTGTTCTATTTGTCCTTGCTTTTCTGCTTTTTAAATAATTTTTCTGCTGACCAATCTCATGGCTGCTGCTTAGCTGTAATCACAGTTCTGCTGTCCCTGAGGCCTGCCTTTTCCACCTTTCCCAAAACCCTCAGATTTTGTGGATTCCCACAAATAGAAGGTTGTGCTCCCTCGAGTCCTGTCTGTCTTTGCATTGTTTAGAGCAGGGGAAGAACCATGAAGTAGGCAGTGATTAAACAAACTCATCCCAGTTTTGGCAGCTCTGCCTGGCTCACACGGTGTGAGTGACCCAGGTGTTTGCAGGATTACAGGAGCCAGGAGCTCTTGCAAGGCTGCTGCACACGAGGAAAATGCACTGCAGAGACTTTGTGGTCGTGGTTAACACCCTTCTCAAAATAACTGCAGATTCCTAGCTTCTGATTCACAGCTCCCTTTTTCCTGGTTGGCTAAGCATGCAAGCAGAATAGATAGATATTTCAAGAGACACTCTCAGTCACTTTGTCAGTTATTTTTAGAGGTTTATGTCCCTAAAGGTATAAGAATATACATCTGAAAGCCTGTTTAGTGTCTCTGGAGTGGTCCTTTATTCCCTGAAAACGCGGTGGCTCCAACTATGTCAATTCATGTGCAATGCACACAGAAATCACTTGCTGTCCTTTCGTTTTCTTAAGGGCATGGAATCCACACTCTTGTCTCAAATATTTGCCTGTGCCATTCTAGTAAAAGCTCTATAAAAAAATGCTTTTCACTGCTTCCTAACCTTTCTGTTTTAAGTACTGGAAAGCTGATATAGGGCTGCTTTTTTGCAATATTGGTATTGAAAACATTTAAAATTCATACAAAAATTGTTCATTTTGTCAGGAAGAATTCTGTTAGAAAATACCATTTTATTAGAAACTGAAAATTTTCTAAATGTTGAAAATAAAAATCATCTGCAATGATGATGAACCAGCAGTGATGACATAAATAAAAACCTAATTTCACAAGCTTGGTCAGTCTTCTGCCACCATCACTATCACACAGCTGTTTCCTTACCAGCATTTTTTTTTACTAGGACCAATGAGTAATAAGGGGAACATTGTCTTCACAAACAGATGTTTTTCTAGCCCTGTTGTCTTTAACCTGTCTGGAAGATCTTTAAGGTCTGCAATTCAAAGTTATGTTCTAACTTATAAAGCTTTTGGGTTGCTGGTGGTGCATTGCCTCATTTCTGTTACACATGCTTTAATTTCTGCAATTTGCTTAGTTAGCTGTGAAACCACCACCTTTGAACCTGGCACATCTGCCAAAACACAGATATGAAAATAACATCAGGCAAAACTTGCTGTTTAACTAGATACACTTCTGCACTAAGCTATCTACCTAACCTTGCTTATTTGCAGTATAACATAAAACATCAAAGTAATTTTGATTTGAAAAAGGGGAGGGAAAAAAACCATTGATTTAAAATGTTTTTCATATTGTGTGTTAGCTTGTTTTTTTTTTTTTTTTTTTTTTCCCAGCCTCTTATATTATACTGGTTAGCTTAAGAACATAAAGATCTGGAAACAAGTGAACTTCCTAAAGTTTGCATTAGAAGCCATGTAAAGATTTACATCTTCACTGCTGGAATGGAGAGTAATCACCTTGAAGAGGCACTTGGTGCAGAGAGAGAACTGAAAGCATTTAGAGTTAATAAAAATGGATAGTTATGTAATTCTAAATAAGAAATCCTACTCTGAGAATTTCTGCTTGCTGACTCTGTAACCACATGCAGAAAAACCATTTGCTCTAGCTCATAATGTTTTTTTCACTTACAGTGAATTCTTGTGATTAATGCTGTCATTTATAAATGTGAGTCTGGATTGCTTTTAAGGAATAATTACCTACCTGTGCTTTTACATTTTTCTTTCAGTTTTACAGAATAATTTGTCATTAGGAATAATCATACATTGTTCATTTTCTCCAAGTAAGCTGAATATTTGAAGTAAGTGGTAAATGATTTATGTTAGGGTATATCACAAATTCTTCCCTTCTCTCAGTTTCTGTCATTGCCAGCTCTCTGAGATACATACAAGTGTCCTAATCAGAAAACATAAAGTCTGTGTGTGGAAATGCACTTATGTGCTTATTTGCTGCAGTTAAAAACAAACAAACAAATGAAAAAAACAGCAAAAAGTAAAACCAGGATCCAACTATATTGGAGTTTGTGAGTTTAAATATATAAAAATGCAGCGTCTTGGCATCCTTGTTTTCCTGGGTGTTTTATGTTCTTTTCAAGAATGTTTCAAGACATATAAAGGTGAGTGATGCAATTTTCAAACCTCAGTAATTCAAACCTCTCTGACTTGTGCGTAATGTCATGGATGCATTAGATATTTAAGGGCTGGGCTTTAAATTTTACGCCTAATTTTTTACTGCCATCAAGCTGGGGTTGAAGGTCCTGACTGAAGTTTGTCTTGCTTCAATTTGCCTCCAAGGAAATACACAAGAAAATGCTGATATTTATTTTTGTGGGACTGGCAGGAGAATTCACAACTGAATCCCCTTCTGGGTGGGAGGTAACCAGGACAGGAGCAGCATCAAGGAGCAATTTCTGCAGTGGGTGATGATGACAATCATGTTCTTATCCTGCACTGACTTTGCCAGACTCATGGCAAACTGTGAAATTCAGAGTCAGGACAACTATGAGCCAGTATATGCATGATATAAAGCCCAAATTCACATTATAGCTTCGTGTATAATAGTCACACATTGCTCTCAATCTTGACAGTGTTCCCTGACCTGGAATTCTGTGCCTGGGAACAGGTGAAGATGTAGCACGAAAGTAAAGAAGTAGATTTGCATTAGATCATTTTGATAATGATAATTTATGATTTTAGCCCGCTTCAAAATGACTAAGAAAACCTGGTATTTAGGCCAGAAGTTATTTTATGGCATGTAATCATTTGGGTTTAAATTATAAAGAGAAATTTCTAATATGAACAACTGTGATCTGTACTTTTAATATTGCAAAAAAGGAAAGAATTTTTAGTTGAATAAAAGTCATACCAGCATGATATGCCTTGCCACAGAGCTAAATTTCATAGGAAAGAAGTATTTTCTGTTAGTATCAAAGATTTATTTTCAAAGCTGTTAGGCTATGCATGCACCTGGTGAGTTCCTTGTTTGCTGAACACTGCTGCATTATCACTGCAGACAGCTCTGTGATCCAGAAACACCTGACCAATGACCAGAATGAGACCATTCCAAAGCATATGATTTCCTGTAAATTTTCCTTGCCCTGAGAAATATGGCTGACTGCAACACACATTCTACAAATCAGCTTTTGGCTTCTGGCTTGTCGGCAAGCTAAAATCGTGTTTGCCAGCTGTAGCTGCTGATCTGAATGATCAGGCAAGAACTGACATAGGTAAGCCATTAAAAGAAGTTTTCTCAGCTGTCTCTCAGGCTCCCAAAATTCCCCATTCCCACTGCAGTAATTAGCCAGAGCTGAGCATCAGGGACATGTTCATTCCCTGTGTCAGAGATCTGTGCTCACTGCTTCAAAAGTAACCTTGATTAAGGTTTAAAATCTGCATTGAATGGGAAACCTCTCTCTTCAGTGTGGCTCCTGCTCCTTACTCCAGTCTCTGTTAATAATGTGTTTCCATGGATAGAAACTCAGGGTATACACAAAAAAACCCCCCGCATGTTCTGTGCTTTGGGTGACCAAAGTTTGGAGAAAAATGCTACAGAGAACAACTATTAAAAACATTTGACAAAGTCCAAAATAAGGAATCTACATTTCCCATATGTTGTAGAGGGAATAAAACTTACATGTTTTTTTCCTGAAGATTGAAAGCTTGGATATTAGGACCTAAAAAGGCAGGGTTTAAACACTAAGACATGAATTGACTTCATTACCTAATAAATCACTAAAACAAGCAGCACATGGGAGTTAAATAGAATAATTTGTTATTGTTCAGTATAGTCATCAGTCTAGACCCCATGGGAGCCAGTAAAAAAATATTTAGCCTATGTAGAAGTTGATTTCTCTTCACAAGATTATTTTACTACAGCCAGATTTATTTGAGAGCTAAGCCCGTGCTCCAGATTTTTTATGTGTTTTCTTGATAATTTCTTGAACTGTTATTGGACCTACTGCTGAAACTTTATCTCCAGGATGCCTGAGACATGTCCATGATGGTTCACTCAGTTAAAAGCTGCTCTGCTCTGTGGAGCAGACTCTAAACAGCCTCAAGGGCTCCTGAAAATATTTTTATCTTTAGTTATCTAAGAATGATAGAATGACAGAAGAGCAGGGGGGAACTTAAGTGCTGATTAAAGCTCAAGTGCTCTGTCTTCTGTGACTGGTGCTTTGGAATACATTATAAATGACTTTTGGAAAAAAAATTAATTTCAGGGTAACAAATCAATACTTTCAGTTAAGTCAGGCATCACTTCTGGCTGAGTGACACATGTTAGAGCAATACATGAATAATCCTTTTCATGAGCAATTTCTAGGGCACGTTGGGGTGGCTACTTTTAAGCCAGTATATAATTATCAGTTGAATGCCACTGTAATTTTTATTTCTGTACAGAATGGGGGAGGGGGGGAGGAGACAAACTCTTTGTCCAAGAGCATGCCTACTAATCTATCAATAATGTTTAATGCATTGATTCTGCAGGAGACAGATGACTTATCAGGATTGGTATGTCTGTATATGCACACATATTTTACAGGTACATCTGTGCTTATAGATTTAGCAACGTTTTGCAAGTGGGTTTCATGACAGACCAATATCTTTTGAGAAAAAAAAAAAAAAGAAACTTCTAGTGCTTGACACAGCTTGACACATAAGGCACAATGATAGGCATGGCAAGGGGGCTGCTTGGGCAGGAGGAAATGGGTGAAGGGAGAAATTAAGGAGTTCAGAGCAGCAATGAAGATAAGCAGGCTTCAGAGCCTTTCTGAGGTGAGGATTAAAAGCTTCAAATAAATGCAAACTCTGGGGAACTGTGTGTGTGTGGGGGGGTGATGATAGAAGTGAGGAGTTGTGACGGTGTTCACAGGGGTTCTTGGATTGGGGAAGAGATGAGGATCTGACTCCATGTTTCCGAAGGCTTGATTTATTATTTTATTATATATATTACATTAAAACTGTACTAAAAGAATAGAAGAAAGATTTCCACAGAAGGCTAGCTAAGAATAGAATAGAAAGGAATGATAACAAAGGTTTGTGGCTCTGCTCTCTGTCCGAGCCAGCTGGGCTGTGATTGGCCATTAATTACAAACATCCAACATGGGCCAATCACAGATCCTAGAAGAGTTTAAGGGAATTTTTTTCAAGAGGAATTTAATTTTAGACAAGCTGACTTTAATCAGTTCTTTGCCCTGGGAGTCCTTTATCCGGTGTTATTGTATAAAGAAACAGATTTCTTTTACTTTATATTCAAAAGCATGTAACTCTGTTAGATTACAAGCAAATGAATCAAGGGCTTACTTTCGCCCCCCCAGGAATAAACTGAATATATACCAGTAAATTTAAAACAGATTTAAAATTTTTGAATTCAAAAAGATTGATTGGTAAAAATAATAAGTAATAGAATTTGTCATCATGGATGGCTTTAAAATACGCTTTTTTTTGGAAAGCCAATAAATTCCTATTGTTTTATCTTAGAGATGAACAGTGCAGATTCAGGAAAGAAAGACATAGGTTCAAATAATGAAACTGATTGGGTATCTAATTAAAATACTCAAGTCAAAAGTGTTTTACCTTGAAAATTCCAAACCCTTCATATAGTTTCATTTTTGTCTCTTATCTACAAAATAATATGTTCTCAAATTTTTTTTATTTTTACTGTGCCCATGAATTTTTAGATTGCAGTTGTGTATGATTGTGTATTACCATGGTGAAAGTTTTTTTGTCATCCAAACATGGATGAAAGTTAATCGCTTTAACTTCAATACTCAACATAAGCAAATATATGAGCATGCTTAGAGATGTGTCTTACAAATGCTCTGATAAACCAGATATTACACTTCAAGAACTGAAAAAAACCCTTTGTAGGGCGTGTTTTGCAAACTGAAAATTAAAATTCAGTGAGATGCAGAGAAGAAATTACCAATAAAACCAAATATTCTTTTGTTGTTATGAGAAAGGGGTGTCTTTGGGCAGCTGTTCTTTGTTTGCTATTTTAGAATATACCGCATAGACCGAGAAACATTAAAACTGAGAAATATTTATGTCTTAGTTTGAAAAGATGGGTGTCTCCTAAGGAAGGCAGGAACTTTCCTTGAAATGGAAAATGCCAACCCCCCTTCCCTCGAAATCATTATAATTTTGAAATTATGGGTCTCTCAGGCCAAGATATGGGAATAGGAATAACAGTTCTTTATTAGGAAAAATAAAAACACAAATGCAATAGTACCAAAAAAGGAAACAAACCACTGACAAAGTCAGAATATGGCCTGACATGCTGTGGGTCAGGGTGTTGGCTGCAGTCCCATTAAATGGTGGCTGCAGCCCTCCTGCAGTGACAGGGGTGGTTCTGTTGGAGCAGGGATCCTGTAGAAGGGTGGAGTTTTCCTCTGAACATCCAATGGTGGGGTAGATGGGCCTGGTCTTCCTCTGGGAGAAGAAAGTTGGGTCTTCCAGCTGGAGAAGTCTCCACTGGGTCTTCCAGTGGAGAAGAAAGCTGCTCCTCTGGGAATCCAGTGGACAAGAAATCTGCTCCTCTGGGAATGCAGTGGGAAAAGGCTGCCTGAGATGCTCCAAATCTCAGATTATATCCAGGTAGGAATGTTTGGCTCCTCCCCCTGGGTGGAGCATTTTACAATGGATGATGGAATTTTATCAGCCATGCAGTGACACTCAATGGCCCATTAACAGAAGATATTTTCTGGAGGGGGGATTGGTTGTGGAAGACATAAATAAAACTGCCTAATTAACAGAACATAACTGCCCCACCTCTAACAGATGGCAATGGAATACACATCCAGCTACACCTTGCAACCTGAGACAATTTACAAAAAAAAAAAATGTAATTTCTATATTTTGGGCTCAGTCCTGAATGTGGAGACATATTTCCCTAGAAACTGGGAAAGTACCCTGGAGAATTTTCTCTGTGTGCATTTCTGGGTCTCTTCCAGTGGCCACTCTGGTGGATTCACAGACCTTTGGCATGCTTTGGTAAAACTGTTTTTCGTTTTAATTTATTAAGAGACAGGGCCAAATATCCTGCACTGTGTTCAAGCACAAAAGGCTATGTATGCTGTTGTGGTTCAGCCCCATCTGCTTGCAGTGATAATACAGAGTGTGAGAATTCTCAGCATTTCTGCCACTTTTGTGAGACTCCAGCACACAAGTGACATGTCAGTAGAAATTGTACCTCTCCAAACACTAAGATGATTCATTCTCTGTCATGCTTTATTAATGGCTTCATATTTTATGTGAATCATTATATAGTTCCTTGTCCTTATCTTAGTAAATAAACCAGAAATTTGAACAAATACTGAGATTATGTTTGAGAGCTTGAAAGCATCAAATACAAGTAAGTGTCTTAACATGCAGAGAACACTGATCTGTTTTTCTGCCTATTATTCATTCTGAATCCTTTCAAATGTCTTACTTAAACATCATGAAAGTGAACATATTGAACTTGACTTAACAAGTGCCACCATGCCACAATATTAATTTTACACATACTTGAGTTACAAGCAAATATCACCTTGGGTCTTATGTGTACTACAAATCCTCCACAATCATGACATCCATGTCAGAACTTAACTCTAGCAGTGCTGCCACCTTTATTGACCTTTCTTGACATATTCATCCCTTCTCCTCATTTGTGAAACTGCAGAAACATGCTTTGGAGAGCACCTACCTGAAGTACAACATTGTGCTTTGATTATGTCCCCATAATATTTTACAATTAAAATTGATGGCATTAGTTATTCAATTTCCAAAACAGCCCCTATTTTAGTATAACTCAGACCTTAAAACAAAATTTCTGGCTTAACAATCCATATAAGTTTATATGCATATGGATTTACTTTTTCATAAAATACAGGTACTTCACAGGGCCTTCCTTCATCCTTTTTGTTCTTTTATAAAAACACAACTCTGTGAAGTCAAAGTGAGCTAGGGAAGCACTTGGCATTCTCTGGAATCAGAGGTAATTTAATCAGAAACCTCGTTTTGAAGTCCCTGCTATCAAAGGAAATTGTCTTTTATCTCATCTTACCTCCATACATAAAATTTCCAGCAGTGAACGAGAGAAGAAAATTTGTGAAGATCCTTCCAGTGTCCCCAAGGAAGCATCTTTTATTAGTCCACACCATAGGAAATGTTACAGTCAAGATGTGATTAAAATCACATAAAAATGTGATTGCCAGACTATTTGCAGGCTTTTGGAACATTTCAATATTAACTGAAAAATTAAAAAATATGGATAAAAAGTTCTTAAATTATGTCCGTGTAATACAGATCCCTCCTTCCTCCTGTACTTTGCGAACATATGTAAGAGGAGACACATGAAACAGAGGTAAGATACAAACACAAAAATTTATTAAAATTATTTTAACTGAAACATTAATATCCTACTGAAAGAATCATAACTAGTTCAGACATAATTTCAAGTGAACAGGGGAGAACATATCCATATAGAATGTATTTGAGAAATTTAATTTGTACCCCTTTCCTGGTGCTATGCTACTCCTTCTCCAGCTACTCTGGGCCATAATGTTGGGTATTTCATGCTGGAAGACAGCAACATGAAGGAAACAGGTGAAGGGAACCCATGAGGATCTTCACTATGAGGCATATGATGTACATGTGAAGCAATTGTTCTTCCTGCCTTCAGGATGCACTAGGGATCATTTTCTGATGTTCGTTAACTTGCTTTTGCACCTACCTAATTCTTAATTTGCCCACAGCTCTTCATAACACCCAAATTCTCTATCTATTTTGCCTTGTACTTATGTTGATATGATTTTCCTCCAATCTCTTTGCTGTCCCTAAAGCCAGATGTGTCCAGGTCTCAGTATGCATGGGGAGTGGCTTCTGTTGCCATTATAGCCGCAGCAGTTCTATTGTCACTACATTGCAAGGGTTCCACATTGCTAGTTTGGTATCTTCTTGATGTTTCTTGCAGGCATCTCCTCCAAGCACTGACTCTTCCTTGTCCTCACAGCAGCCAGCTGACTCCAGTTCCCATCAATCAATCAATCAATCAATCAATCAATCAATCAATCAACCAACCAACCAACCAACCAACCCATCCACTCTTTTACAGCACTCTTCTTATGTGCTACAGCTGTGGCCTGTTAACATCAGGCCTGCTCCTAATCCTTAGTAATTGGCTCAGCTGCAACTCTTTAGGGTCAAGATTTCTTTCTATTCACCGGTATTCTATCCCCCTACAGGTTTCCAGCCAAGGGATCTCCCGTGTCTGTACTCCTCTGTGCTGCGTTCTGTGTCCCCACACCCCAAAGCTGATCTCCTGCATTTCTCTGCACTACCTCAGTGCATCAGAGCCTTTAATACCGCCCACCATGCAGAATGACTCGTTGTTGCTGCTGGCTGCAGTTTTTGTTCGTTTGTACAGCTTGTGGGTGGCACGGGGAAGTCAGAGGACAGCACTAACAGAGTAGAGTGCCACAGCTCACGGTGCAGGAATCGAGAGGAAGCTGCATGCCTGGGGTGCTCAGTGTGCATTTTTGTCATACATCTCCAGAGCCCAGTGCCTGGGTGTCATCAGCCCATGCACCAGGCAAAATTGAGTGTTTGACAGAGATTTTAATGGAAGGCAGCACGAAAAGGCTGCGGGGAGATGCTGCAGGCGTTGTGCACAGCCAGTCCGTAGCCAAAGAGAGGAGAAGGCACGCGCTGCACTCCAGAGCACTCGTACAGCACACAAAACTGATCATATGCACCAAGACATTTATGTCAAGGCAAGACTTAATTTTGCAGTCTCAGTGATGTATACAGAGGCTGAAAGAAGAGAAAACTGAGAGAAAAGGATGAGCTTATACTCGGTGTTTGTGTCACAAACATGAATGCTGTGATTACCGGTATCTGGTCTTTAGGGTTAGCAGCTTAAGTATGTGGTTTCTTGGTTTGTCTCTCTTTATTTTTTTCCATTTTATTTTTTTCCATCAGACAAATGCTGGCTTTGAAACCCCTACCACAAAATGAAACCCAAAAATCTTTAGGAACCCTTAAAAAAACCCCAAAACTGAATGACTATTAGTTTAGAGATCATGGTGATTCTTGTAAGGTTTTAACCTCTTGTATAACTAGGGATGGCACACAATATGAGTTATTGCATGTAGATAATAATGATTTAAGGGTTAACAAAAAATTGAAAGTAGAATTAATGATTTAATGTAGAATTATAAAAGAGGAAACAATGTCCAAAGTCAAATTGCTATTTTGACTAAGGCAGATTCTAAATCCTTCAAAATTGTGATCTCAAGGAAAGAAAACAAATTAAGGACATATTTTACCTTCAGTTTTAATCTGATTACACCCTTAAGTATACTCTTAGCAGTGTTTTTGTATTAAATATTAATAGATATGTTATTGATTTGGAATTTAAAACTGCTGCTTAAAAAAAAAAAAAAAGGCATTGCTTTATCTTAGTCCAGATAGCATTAGCTGATATTAAGATTGCATTTTTTATAAAATGACATTATGATTTAGGAAAAGGTAGAAAAAAGCAGCATAAATGAAAATTCTTTCTTTCAGTCTTGAGCCCTACTTCTACCTGCTGAAGTCAACTAAAATGTTCCCCTTTACCTGCAGGAAGCTCAAGTGGAGTTAGGGCTGAAAAAACACTGCATGTTTTTGTGCAGCCTTTCTTTCATCTCTCACATAAGTAACTGTGCCAGTGACATTTAAGGAGGAAAACTACATGCCAAGTAAACACCCACATTTTCTCAAAATCATGAAAAAGAAGAAATTTGAGAAGGCTCATGATCCATCTCACTCTAAGCTTCTGAACTGGTAATTTGAGTATTTGTGCTGCAGACAACCTCTTTTCCTAAGACTACAAGAAATGAATGTTTGGGACATTTATTTAAAACTTTCCTCTATATATTGCAAAATAGCTTTAATTATGGAATCAAAAGCTTTTGCTGCTGTAATGTACTTCATTTTGTCTAGCTCTTTACAGTAATTCTGCCACTGTCCTTCTAAGACCTGTGGTCAGGGCTCCAGGGCAAGCATTTGTGGCTTCTTAGTCACACTGAGGGAACCAGAAAAGTTTGAGATAATCTGCTGAACACATTATGACAAATGGGGCTGGTGGTTGCTTCACTGGAGATTATCAGTATTTTAGGGCCAATTTAAAGTTAAGACTGCTGCAGATCCCCTATATTAACTGTCTTTATTTTTTTACAGACGTTAATGAGAAATCTTTACCTGGCAAACACATTTGCCCCTGCTATTTGAAAACAGCAAGAAATGAGAGAGTTGTGTGGCATTTACTGGCCCTTTGGATATGTGCTAAAGTAACATGTGTTTCATATTTGCTTTTTTTTCACAAAATATATCCATTGCACCCTGGGAATAAATATCCATGGTATCTGCATGGTATCTGCAGCAGCTGTGCTGTAACAATGATTTGTGTCTTGAAATCAGAGAAGTCTTTGTAGCTTTTGCTTGAGAAAGAGGCTCTGAAACAAATTTTCTCTCTCTACATCAATCATAGAAGGTGATGTGAAATATGTACTTCATAGGGTCTTTCTGCTCTTGGTAAAAAATTGTTGATTTTTGCCAGATGGTGGGGAATTAAATCAGGTAGACTGGAAACAACCATATCATAGAATAGGAATTGTTGTGGTTGAAAATAAACCTCTAAGGTCATTGAACCTGACCATTAACCCAGCCCTGCCAAACCCACCACAACCACATCCTTAAGTACCACATATCCATGTATTTTAAATATCACCCTAAATGGTGACTCCACCACATCCCTGGGCAGCATCTTCCAATCCTTGACAACCCTTTCAATGACAAATATTTTCCTAATATCCAATCTAAACTTCATCTGGTGCAATTGGATGCTGTTTCCTCTCATTCAATCACTTTATAACTTTGATTTTAATTTGAAAATGTTTATTTCTTATAAAGTGATAGAAGTCCCTTTTTAAAAGAG
The DNA here is from genome assembly GCF_028018845.1 of Melospiza georgiana. Lineage (NCBI taxonomy): Eukaryota > Metazoa > Chordata > Aves > Passeriformes > Passerellidae > Melospiza > Melospiza georgiana. Next base: position 40,719,455 of record NC_080434.1, on the reverse strand, counting down.
AAATACCCTTAACGAGAATAATTTTTATCAATTTACCTGCAATGAAATAATGACATATTGGAGAACAGTATTTTCCTGCTTCAAGGTGGTATAACTTTATATTTGCATACTTTATTTTCTATGTTGTTTAAAATACCTTACTTTTAGCTGTGGCTCTTTGCACTTTAAAACCAGATTCTGCTCAAATTGAACCAGCTCAAAGACCTGAGTTCTGCAGTTCTTCCTGAGCACCTGAAATATTGGAATGGAAAACTTAAGCTTGGACTGAGTTTCTGCTTTTTAAGTTACATTAATAGCTTGGGTTTATTAATGGCTTAGGTTTATTCTCTCTTGTGCTATATATGATCAAAAAAGTTTCTCATTAAAGTGTGACAGTGCTTTATATTGCCTGTACATAAAACCTCCATGGTTATTATACAAAAAGAAAAGGCAAATGACAGTTGGTGTCAACACTAAACAGCTTAGGGAAAACTATTTCCTCAATATGTATGTAATTTAATTGAAATGCAATATTTCATGAATATTAGAAAGTGAGGCTTTATTAAAAATGGCAAGGAAAGTGAAAGCATGACTGTTTAGAGTAACAAGCAGCACAAATTTATTCATTCAATACATCACTGAATTATTTAAAACTCAGCAAAGCACAAGGTCATGGAATAATTTTGGCAAGTACGCACTTTTGCATGATGCATTTCCATAATTCCACTACATCCATAAAGTTAATCACAGCTTTGGCATGCAAGCCTGCTTCATGCACTAAGCTGAGCCAGAAAAAGACTCTGAATTAAAACTTAGGAACAAACCAAACAACTGACACTACAAATGATTTGTGATAGTTGAAAGCAGATGTGAGCTCCATAATGCTAGCAATTCTCACAAATATTTCATTTACTGAATCCCATATTTACTTGCAATACACATTTACAAGTGGAAACCTGTCATTGGTCTGGAGGCACATCAAAATTATTGTTCACACACATATTTTGGTGCCACAAGTCTTCTTGAGGACATAATCATTCTTTTAAAAGTGAGAGCTGACAAGAGGTGTCCTTTGGACCATGGGGAAGAGGATGGTCGAGCTATTCTTGGAAAAAAATCGATAGAAATTTTGTCGATTTTCAGTTGTATTCATTAGTACTCACGTGTCCTGAGTGCAGACTGACTGCTAACACCTTCTGCAGGCTACTAAACCAGAGCTCAATGTAGGCAATTTTCAGAATGGCAATTTCATTCCTATGCTCCCAGAAAGGCAATGATATCTGGGAATTGCATAAGGCCTAGGGCTTGTCAGAGTATTTTTGAGATCCTAAGAAAAAACACAGGGTATTTTGAATTTTGCAGTAGAGTTTTGGCATTCAGGACTTTGCATCCTCTTTCCATACACCTCCATCAATTATTTAAGGCATGAGATTGAGTTTGATTTTGAGGACTCCCATAATCACAGTCATGCAGTACCAGCTTGAAGACAGTCTGTTCTATATGATATCTGATATATGGCTAATTTATAACTAAGTAGCATTAGACTTTTTTTGATAAATGTGTCTGAATTCCAGCCAGAGAACTTCCTAATAGAAGAATCAGTAATCTGCACACAGTGATCTTGTTTTCCTCTTTGCATATTTTGAAACATCTCTAAGCTAGCTGAGAGCTGCTGAATTTATTTGTTAGTTCCCTTACACTTCCTTCACACACACACATGGAGGAAGTTATGGATCCACCAGACTTTCAAAGAAGAACATGATTTTCAGTCGAAGGCATGGTAGACTTAATTTTAATTTTCAATAATTTTCTCAAATTATTTATTGTTCAGCTCATTTTTTTTTCAAATTAGTCTTGAAATAGATGTAATTTATCTCAATATATTCTAAGACAGGTGCAGAAGTTAAATGAAAGATACAGCATCTAAATTTCCAATGTTTGCCATATGCTGAGTATATATTTTCATCACCTTTATTCTTAAGAATTGTTTGGCTGTATTTAAAGAAGAATGAAATATTTAAAGTTGCAATTTTTAAAACAGTACCCTGGTTCTATACAGGCTGTTTATTTTTTGATTAACTTCCAAAAATTCTCAGTTCTACTTTCCAAAAAGTAGGTATCTTAATCTTGCTACCCTGGTCTACTCTACAGTATATATATATATAGAAGTCAGTGAGTTTCTGCTGAGGTGATGCATATAGATAACTTATCCAATCACTTTGCTGCCTCTAAGAGAAATTGTTTTCTAAATAGTTCTGGACCTCTCTGATTAATAAAAAAATCAATGAGATTTTTATTTTCTGTATATAGATCTTAAAAACTCTACAGTATATAAAATCAAAAGTGTTTTAATAGTTACAAATGGCTAATCCAATCTAGAAAGGATTAACATCTGTAGGAGGTGCTGAAAGTTTCTTTTTGTTGGTAAATCTTGAAATAGATTTTCTTGCTGGAAAAGAAAACGGGAAAATGCTAGAAAGTTAAGATGATCTTTAGAGTATTTATTGGAAATAATAAGCAGTCATTTCTTCCACATTTTTGCATGTATTTAACATTGTCACTCAAGAAAATAGATACATTAGTCGATAACTTTAAGTGTTTTATGTGTGAACTTCATCATACATTTCATAACACTATAAATTTGCAATTTATTCAAAACAGAAATAGAAACTGCTTGAGTGCAGTAGCAAATGGCAAGAAGTTGCCATTTTGTTTGGTGAATTTGGGTGCAGACAACCCAATAAGACAATTCTCATTCTTCAGTTTCTAATTGTGGTTCTACAGAGGACAAGTTGCAAAACTGCTCATAAGCCCACAGATGATTATATTTGTGTAAGCAGAGAAGACTCATACCAATTATCTGAAAGGCCTTCCTTAAAAGCCAGACTACTTTTATTAGACCCTGCTGCAGACACAATATCCTGAATTGGATTGCCTTTGGATGAAGATAAAGTAGGAGGTAACTCTTGTGGCCGCATCAATGTAAGAACAGGTAGGTTTTAGGAAAAACAAAACACCAAAAAAAAAAGTTTGCATTTTTGGTTTCTAATTTTAATATTTTAGAACTAAGAAAAAAACCCTGTACAATTAAAACTCAATACTGGCAGTCAAAAAGGTATTGCTGGAGCTTTAGCATGATTTTTAATAAGATTTATTTGTGTCTTAGAAGTGTCAAAAGTGCAGCTCTTTTAGAATTTTGGAAAAGTTAAATAAATGTAATCTTCTGTCTAAATCTGTGATGTGCTTAATGAAGATGATATGCATACAGTTCCATATTATGATAAAGATTAATATTCAGTAAGAAAATACCCATGTAATTTTGTTATTTTTCTCCCATCAATCTAATCAAAACATCAGCACTTTTGAAATGCTCAGCATTGTTGTTCTAAGTACCATGGTCACAATAATTAATCCATTTATTGTATCATCTCCTACTGGTTTAAGACACATGAATAATAATTATAGAAAATTATTATTAAAAAAATCTGCTAGATAAAAAACTCAATTAACATTGGAAGACAGCTCAACAAAAATTCTGAGGAACATAAAATGGGTCAGTCTTGATTTATCTTTGACTGCAATACATGTGTGCCTTATTTGTTGGCATTTAAAAATACTAATTTGGAGCTTTATGAGAGGATAGCGAACATCTTCTGTCTGCTTTCAGCCTAACAGTTTGTTGTTTACTTTCTGTATTAATTTAGCTGTAAGTACAATGAAACTGTCACTCTGATGTGACATTCTGACTTCAGATGTTAGAAAAACAGCAAATTATGTCTACCAAACATGCAGAGCCTTTGCTGTCACAAGTTATGCATTGTCTAAAGACAGATTCTTTTCACTGCATGGTTCTAGGAGGAAATTCACTGCAAATACAGCTCCATAAGAATCTAATATATAAATCATGGGTTATCAGTATTTATTGCCCCTTTTACTCATGACAGTTTGCAAGGAAGGGACCAAGAAAAGATCTGAAAAGATGATACTGTTTTTCTAAGTTAGTCTCTGTCTATGCTTAAGGGAATTTGTCTTATCCTTAAGCAACTGGTTTGATGTCATTCCCTGAAGGTTCTGCTAAAGTGCTTTTTGTGTGACCTAACAGATAATAGTGTGACCTAACAGATAATAGTGCTGGGCTTTGGAGATGCTTGTTCTTCTCACCCATAATTTAAGTAGTCTTAGGAGGAGCACAAACTGCATTTTTAATGTATTTAGTAAAAGCCTCTCTTTAAAGGTGAATCACAAACAGTCCAAGTACTCCATCTCAGGTCATATCACCAGCAATTTATTAGTGCATCTTCCTAACAGCAATTCCCACTGCAGCAATTAACCCAGCTAACCACCCTCCAGAATCAAAGCTGTGTTCTGTTGGCTCCATTCTCCTGTTTTTCCAGGCTCTGCAGGTCCCTGGTGAAAAGAAAAACACAAAGAGAAAGAACAATAGAGCTGTTCTCAGAGGAGAAATCACGTTTGTCCTTCAGAACCATACCTATGGGGACAAGGGTGGTCCAGTCTTCCCTGCTGATTTTTCTCCAGAGCTGTTCCACCTGTGCTCAGGTACAGGTCCTCTGGGTGGGCTGTTGATCACACAGGTCTGAAAAATCTGTCCCTGCTTTGAATTGATAATGCTGGAGCAGAAGCCACTGTAGATGACTGATCTGAGACTCCTGGAAAATGAATACCTTTGGGGAATGGAACATGCTGCCCCCCTGGCCACAGGAGTGAAGTTTTTCCCCAGAAGGTCGTGTTCGTTAAGATTCCTTCACGTGTTTTTGCAGAGCCTTGTCCACAGAACTGCCATTCCCACAGAAAATTACCAAGGGTACTTCTGGGAGTGAAGTTATGAAATGCTGGGAATTTCTGGAGGGACACAGCAGCTCTGCCACTGAATGATGGACAGGTCCATGGACTTTACTGTCTAACCTGAAGAATGTTCCTATAATGGGTTGCAAGCAGCTTGTTCAACTTCACAAAAGATCAAAGATGAGATTTTAGTGTATCGAATGCAATGCAATCCACAGGCTGCCTGTATTTTAAATATGACATCTAGGGTGTGAATACTTCTATATTTAGTTCTGCAACAAAATCCTACACATTAGTGAAAACAGGCAAAAGATTTTATGGCCTTGTGCCAACACAGGGTTGTTATTTTGCACACAGGTTTGCCAGACTCTATGAAATTAATAAAAACTGCTCATGTTAAATGCCTCCCCAGATATTCTGAAGCTACAGATAATTCTGTGAGGTAAAATATTATAGAGGGTGGTCTTGCTTGTTAAAATGTTATGCAAGATTAAGCTGTGAAAATCCTTTCTGTGACCTTGCTTTATGAATAAAACACTGCTTGTTTCACTGGTGGGTGAAATTAGAAAATGCAGAAGAAAGGAAATGACAGCTATCAGTCCTTGTGAAGTTATGTCCCTGTTGCAAGCTCTGTGGGACAAATTGTAAACCATGTTATCCAAATGAAGACCATTTCAATTCTAATCACCACTATTAATATGCAAATTTTCTGAATGCAAACATTCCCACTCCAGTAAGGTACACATTTACTTTGGAGACTAACAGACATCCCATTTTTTACAACTCCTTTTTTTCCATTTGTACCTCGGAGGCCCTACGTCACAGTTCTTATGCTTACCATTGATTTTAAAAATAGGCTGATTTCTCCCTGAGCATGTCAATGACACTGCTTCAGTCAGCAAGATTTTGGATTCCCTTTAGTGCTCTGTTTCCCTCCTTAGGGATCTCTGGCACTCTCTGTTTGAGCCTCCCCATTAGGCACTGCATTGTGCTACCCCCAGACAAGGTGTCTGTCTGGCTCATGCTCATTTTGCTCTCCATCATATGGATTTTATGTCATTACAATGTATTAGCGCTGTTGATATCTTCACCTTTCTAAATAGCTAAGCTAGTTCATTGTTCTGTGAATTTGTTTACGGCTTGCTTCTTTGATGGGATTTGGGTATTCTCAAGAGCCAAATAGAAGAGAGAGTGTGTTTAAATGTCATGGGCACCCCAGTGGCTGCCGCAATGCAGGGGAGGAGTGTAAGGAAATGGAAGGATTTGGAGTTTTAACCTTTACACCATTTTAAGTGCAGCTCTGTTCGTGCTGAATGGAGGTGATGGCATATCTGTATTTTAAGTGAGAATGCTGAACAGATGTATAACAACCTCATTATATGATATTCGAACAACTCTGAAATTGTTTCAAAAGGGACAATTGCCTTTCTTGTTATTGTGTCACGCACAAAATTTAGACAAGCCACAGAGGAATTAGCTATTTGACAATTTTACTAAATACTACTTTACGTGAAAATTTACCACAAAACAAGAACCCCAAAACTTTCTCAAAGTCAAATATTTCTCAAAATACCCGAATTTTCTACTTTCTCTGCTCTGTACAAACAAAAGTGAATCGGAGAGAACTTATCAAGGATATTCCTTCTTAGTCTGTCTATCTAATGTTTAAAATAATATTTCATCAGATATTGCTGATGAAATATTATTTTATTATCATTAACTACATCTTGTTTTATTGTTTTTTAGCATTAGCTAAAAAAAATATTAGCATTAACTGTTTTATTTTATTTTTATTTTATTAGCATTAACTGTTTTATTAGCATTAACTACAATCTTGGAGTCTTAAAAATGTCTTAAGGTTTCTATGTCTGTATCACCTAAGCATTGTGATTTGTTAATACATTTAATAGCACTCCAAGCATGATATTTTTATTTTAGCTACAGTAAAGCTCTTCTGCAAAATCTGAGGGTTAAAGCTAATTCACCTTCTGTCTAGAAATGTTCTTCAGCCCCTTCCTTTGTTAGAAAGGAAAATGGTTGTAAATACCTGAAAAATACAACTGTAGGCTTGGGTAGATTTTCTTAATATCATTCCTTGAAGGCATTATAAAATTATGCTGCCTAATGCAATGTAGATCAGTCAGCAAGATATTTTTTATATCAATCATGGTGCCATCATGTGCACTATCTATAAGACATCTGATGCACTTCTCCAAGGAATTAAAGAAAGAGTTCTAACAGCAGTCATAGAAGAGAAAATACATTTTTTTAGTTTTTGTTTTGGTTTGTTTTTTTACAAAATAGCTCTTGAAGATGTGCTAAAAGTGTGAAAATAGAATTAAAAATAATAGTGTTTTATAAATTAGTTAATTTTTGGGATTACATGAACTACACAAGCAGCATTGAATTTGTGAAAACCTTTTTCCTCAACAACTTTCAGCTACTTTGTCCCAGAAATATGAAAGTCACTGGAGGACTGCAAGGGAGATTCAAGTGGCTGTGACAGTGGAATTGAGTGGTGTTTTGGGCCAGATGTTACAAAACCATGGCAGAGATTGATCAACCTTCAAACCAGACCCATCTTGTACCAAGTCTCTGAAAGCCCCTTTGCCCTAAATGTGTCCTCAAAAACAAAACTACATAGTAAGGAGTTAGTTTGGAGCTGTATAAAGTCAACTTTACTAATGAAGCATTTTCTAATTCTTTCTTACTTTCTATTCCCACATCTGAAGGTGTTCAGGGATCTCAGAGCGTTGTTTTGTCTTCAAGGAATTTAACAGAGTAGTAGAAAGATGTTCATACAGATGCCAGAACATTCCTTGCAGGTGCTGACATATGAATAGAATGTCATCAGAACTCACGTCCTCATCTAGAAATTTTCAAGTAATTATGGTTGCATCATTTGCAGGAAAAATAAATTAGTTATAAATCTCCATTGTACTTTTAGGATTTTTTTTACCAGTAATTACACCTTGCTGGCATGAAGATAAAAAAAAAAAAAAATGTTACCATTTATGAGGTAAGTTACCAAAAGACTTGAAGTAGAGAATTTCTTAGAGAAAATGCTTCAGCAGACCGGAAAATAAACTTATCTCTCACTGGATTTTTTTAAAATAAGCTTGCATAGGAAATTTGGAGCGTAACAATAACTTGATTCTTTAAACATTTTAAAAATATTTTGTAGGATGAAATTAAAACCTCAGGAGGAACAAAAGGGACTTTAAGCCCTCCTGGGGTGAGACCATGGAGAACGTGCTTGAGGCACCCATCAGTTTCAGTCTTGCAGTGAGCTGGAGAACTCAGCTGTGTGCTGCTTCCTTCAATGAATCCACTGGGTTTGCTGAATTCTTTGCGCACTGAGTCACAAGGAACTCTTTTTTGTTTTTTTGCCCCCAAGATAAAGTTTGGAAGTTTTAAACACTGCCTACCTAATACAAGGATGCTACAATAATGTGTGTGTGAAAATACTTAGTTGAAACTGGTATGAATCATAAATAAACGTAATTGCTTAAACAGACTACATTCATTATGAACAGCAATTCCTTTTCTTCTCCAGAACCACTTAGTAGGAGAAAGCCCTGTGTGTTCACAAGCTTTACATGGTAAGAAGGATGTTTTAATTATTTTGTTTTCATTTGTTTTATCACCAAGTAAAAGTTGATATGCTGTTTTCATTCTTTTTCCTCTTCATTAGCTGAAAAGGTGTGCAGTCTTTTTATATTCTTGTACTGAGAGAAGGATTAAAAAGATGGTGGTAGGTAAGGTCCTTGTTTAAAATATGGTTGGAAACTACTGACTCACTGTTTAATTCTGGCATTTTATAAATATTATAATGGCTATTACTCATTAAAAATTATAATATTGTAGGAAAAATTACTTCACTTAGCAGTTTTTAATAATACATTTTAAATATAGATTTTTTTTTCACTTAAATTCTTCTGAATTATCCAAAAGGTCCCAGGCTGTGTTGTGGAATTATCTCAAATTAAAAGATTTGAGAAGTTTCCAACTCAAAAAGATTTTTAAAATGTTGAAATGTTTTTTTTTTCCCGTTTATATCTGACTGAAGCTTGGCCATTTTTATGTCACTTGAATGCTATTCTAGTTCCTAAATGATTGTATTTTAAAACTACCAATCATGAATTCCCTTACCAGCAATTAAAGACATCTTTTTGCTCCAGGTTGTATGAAATGCACTAAAATTCATGTAGCTGTTGTTAATGGCATAGTTTGTAAAAAGTAAGAGAAGAATGTTAGATTTCTGTTGTGATATTTGATCAAGTGGAACTCTCTGTCCTTCTCCAATTGTACTCTGCAGTAAAGAAGAGAACACCTGTGAATAAGAGAAGCTGTGTTGGGAAGGACGAAAGTTTGACAAGAAAGTATCACAGATATCTATGCTTAGCAGAAAGATTTTTAAATGTGGAGTCTGATGAAGGAATAGAGTTGGAAGCAAGTTTTGATATAGAAGAAAAGAATTGCTGAGCCAGCCTTACTGGATATCCAAGGAGGCAAGGGGTGGGTTAGTCAGAAGGGGTTTTTATGGCTTAGAGCAAAGGATAAACCCACCCCAAACAAGATGTTTTTACCAAGCAGAAAGAGAGCACAGGCAAACAAGCCTGCCAATGTGGCAAGTAGAAAAAAGGTCTGAGAATTTTCCACTGAAAGAAAATTGAAAAACAACTTCTAGCTTAAACTGTAATGTACTAACTTTTAGTGATTGGAGAAGAGTAACATGAATATGATAATTATAGTAGTTATGACAGGCTATAGATAAAAGTTAAGGTATAGATTGGTTCTACTGCATTAAGATGCTCAGCAAAGAAAAGTATAGAATGCATTGTAACCAAAAGAAAAGTCTATAATGCACTGTAACCAAAACCAAAGGGTCTCAGGGCTCCCTGCAGCTGGAGCTGACAGCTGTAGCATAGCTCTGTCACCCACGACCCTGGACTGCTGTGACACCTTGGATGGAATAAACTGCATTTTGGAGAGCCCCTGGAGTCCCGCATCCCTCACTGAGGCTCTTACAAAGCTGGAGAGAGAAGCTGGGTGCTATTTTAAGAGCACTTCTTGAGCAGGGGAAGGGAAAGCAACCCTGGAAAGAAGAGATTGTGTTAAACATTGATGGAAGATGGTACCAGGTGTTTTCATGCTTCAACATGCAAAGGGGTTGGGGAGGATAAAAAGAAAAAATAATTATATAAATGCCTTTATTTGCCAGTTCATTATTACCAGATTAATGACACAAGCAGTCACCAACCCATCTGAACCGTCACTTCAGCTCTGTGCTTCAGGGGAGAGCTGCAAACACGAGCTGGTGGCTGTTCTCAGTGGACTGGTGGGAATTGGAGTGTCAGCACTCACAGGATCTTCCTGCATTTGCTACCCCACTGAAGTTCTGTGTGACTACAACAAAAACTTTCCTTGCTGGTGTCTGGTATTGGAAGGAAGCTCTGAGGGAAGTGGAAAAACATCACTGAGAACATTTTGCTGCTGTCTGTCCTCAGCAGGATTGTACCCCTTTGGAAGAAGATAAATCAGGGTGATAAATTCTGTGTTCTACAAGCTTCAAAGCAAAGAGTCTGTATCATACCAAATTAAGAAATGCATTATAATCTCTTAATGTGAAGGCAGAAAGACTAGTTAACATAATATGCCAACCAGAGATAGCACGGGGAACCCATCAAAGCACTTCATAGAAAGCGAAGAAAAATGAATTTGCCTCAGTGGCCAGTGCTCAAAATTATAAATCCAAAAGAAAAACAACAGAAAAAAAAATAGAACTAGTGAGACTTCAAAATCAGAAGAGAGAAAGAAGCCTGAAAATAACTTCAAACTGCCTAAGGCAACCATTACAAGCAATCAGACACAAAATATTTGTGGACATGTGAAGCATAACTCAAATTCCCTGAGACAAATAGTTAATTTAATTGCTGAGGTAAATATCAGAATGTCATTAATATTTTGAAAAGTCTTTGAGATTTTGCTTTTAAATGAGTAAACTTTTCTAAACACAGAAGAGGATAAAAGTCACGTCTGATATGTATCATAACTCTGTAAAATTAAGTAGGACTTCATGACCAAAAATAATACAGAAAATACAAGTGAGGAAATGAGAAGTTATAGAAAATTATGTTTATTTATTAAACATATGTATCTTTCTTAAGTCTTTGTGTAATCTGAGGATCTGAACTATGCTAGCACAGACAAATCATGAACTCCTACCTTGTAATCTGTACTCTTCAGTTATCACTAAAAATAGTTAACAAAAATAAGAGTGATCAGTGGAGCTGTGAACAAAATTAATTGCCTGTCACCCTAATTTTTCTCTGCTTAAAACTATTGCTAATCTGTGCCAGAGATGAAACAAAACTCTTTCAATTTTATCATTAAGCCGTAGATATCTATTTCCTTTCAAAATAGGATCAAAATTCTGGATCTTATTCAAGACAGTGGAAAATTTGAGCAGCTGCTCTAGAAGAGGTGAAAGTCTTTAAAATACAAGTCCACATGCCCAGCATCTGAAAGCTCTCTACAGTTCTTTTCAGCTTTTCCAAGGAAATACCTTTCCAAACCACTAAGTCAACAAGAACGAACCAACAATTCACAGCAACAAGTAGTGGGGTGCCCTTCTATGGTGGCAAATGTGAGATATTTCAAGTTAAGACAACATTTTATCATTACCCAGTTGTTTTTTTTGTAGTGGAAAACTTATTGACTTTGTGAGGAAATGTAATCCTCTGTCTAGTTATGAATTGGAAGCCTAAACCCTTAGAACTATTAGTTATGTGAAAAAATGTCAGCTTTTCCAAAAAGACCCTAATGAATTGCAGCATAATCAAAATTGTGCAACAAGGAAAAACAAAAACAACAGCTGCCTTTTAAAAAAGTGAGTGAAATGGGGAATTGGCAAATTCCTTTCAAATGACCCACTCTCGTGAAAGCATAATTTCATCCTCACTTTAATTAGTCTAATCAAGATAATGTGTAATTAATCGCTTAAAACTGGATGGTGGATTGGAGAAAAGCAAGTAGAAATTCTAAATAACTGTTTGCTGTGCAAGAAATAGGATTATTAGCTCTCATTTTAGTCCTCTAGGATAAAAAATTTCCCAACTAGCCCCACCACTCAAAGCAGTTTTTGATCTCCCAATTACATTTTCAATGGGGAAAGTTTCATTGCAGTTAATGATTCTATGCATAGCTGAGAATCCTTATATGTATAAACTGAAGGTTTCAATTTACAGAGAATTATCCATTAAAATGCTGCATTGGTCATACTTCTACAATGATTATTATTCCTCCTTCTTGGCTTTTAGAGTTTTTGGAAAAATTTGCAGTTCAAAATGCTTCTAGTGTACTCAATTAATAACCTTTTGAACTTCAAAGTTTTCCTTACAGGAAATGCAATAAAATGAAAATATTTAGGACTTTGGAATAAAGCCAATATTTATTTAAAATAAAATACTATAGAAATCACTGAATACAGTGATTTTTTTTTTCTGAATACAGTATGAGACAAACAGATATGCTCTGAAACCAAGCGGTTATTTCCCATCTCCTGGAGATATTTGGTGAATATCTATTCAATTTCTAATGCCTGTCAGGCCATGGACCTGTATGTCATGATGTGAGATTGCATACCTTGCCACAGAAATACAGATCCTGCAACTCAGGGCTCATTGGAAAACTCCACCTCTATGTAGGTAAACAATTCTCTGAAAAGGGACTTTGTCTGTGTAAACATAATTGTGTGATTACATCCTAAAATGTTCTTCCTTTCCCATAAAACTTGACTCCTTGAAACAACTCTGAAAAAGGATGGATATGGAAGGAAAAAAAGGGTAAAAAAAAAATCATTGTGTTGTCTTGCAAAATAATCAGAAAGAACAGCTGAAACAAGGATGAGAGACTTCTTGCATTAAACAGATGTTTCCATTGAAAAACCTCAGCCCTTTGTGGATTTCAGTCATAAGACTGGAAGTTAACTCTGACTTTCTTCAGAAACATGTAAAATGGTATAGTTAGCTGACTCAGAAAATAGCTTTTTAAAAAACATCTTTTCAATTTGGTACGCTTACATCAATATGTTGTTTTTATTATATTGCAATTTGTAAAGTTTGTTTAGAAAATCTGCACCATAAAGAGTAAACTTTTGCTTATTTCTCATCTAATATAACTGGTCTTGGAGTAGCTGAAAGAGAAAATGGTATGGTAATTAAAAGATAGAACAAAAAATTCCCCTATAAAAATATCATATTACCTGGAGTGATTAAGACATAATTTCTTATGTCTTTCTAGGCTTATTGAGCACGAAACTGGAAAGTGGAATTAGGATTTTATTTAAGCAGCATGGATGCCACCGGGTTGGATTCCTATATTCAACTCATGTGATACAGAAGTCACCAACAGATCAGGAGAGTACAATTCTTCCACAGATCCAGCCTTACGTTTGCAAGCCTGTCAAAGAGGATGCTAATGCCATTTTAGCACACCTGAGGATTTTGTAATCCTCCTAGTTTTTCTGGAAAATTTAGGGGTTTGGCCATTCTTCAGTTTCATGCTTTCATTTCAAATATTTATGGTGTCATATTGCTGGAACTGTGAAAATAGTCATTACAGTGTTTGGACAATGCCATTAATGACATGCTTTAATTTGGACAGCCCTGAATTGGTCGGGTCATCCTGGTAAGTTCCTTCCAATTGAATTATTCTATTCTATTCTATTCTATTCTATTCTATTCTATTCTATTCTATTCTATTCTATTCTATTCTATTCATGGTGATAATAAGGAATTCCCAAACTGTCAAACAAACCCCATTTTGTTTCTCTGCATTATTCTCTAACAATTAATGTGAATTTTTTTTTCCAGAAAGTAATACTTAATAACTGAGACAATCTGAGGAAAATAGGCACTCAGGGTTTTTTTTGTTTTGTTTTGTTTTTGTTTTTGTTTTGTTTTTTGTTTTGTTGTTGTTTTTTTGTTTTGTTTTTTTTGTTGTTTTTTTTTTTTTGTTTTTTTTTTTGTTTTTTTTTTGTTTTTTTTGTAGCAGTGGGTCTTCGGATAGCTTAAGGTCTTTTAGTTTTGAGGGTTTCTTTCCCAATCCTGCCCATAAAAAACTCATTTTAACCCTGGGTGAGCTGGCACAGTGTTTTGTGTGGTTTAACACAGATGGACATGCTCTAATTTTAAAACAAAATGGAGAAAATGTTTTGGGGTTTTTTTCCATCAAACTGATTTTTATTTTTTTCCTTTTCAGTCAACACGTCCCTTTTACATTGTCCCTTTGTCAGTGAATTGATGATATGATGCACTGTGAAAAAGAAGTGGCTTAGGCCAAGAAATAGCTGGGGACTGCTCCATAAAGTATGCATTGAAACATGGCCTTGAGGTGTTGAGGAAAGGCTGCAGAGGCAGCACAGTCATGTTTCCTCACCTCCTCACCTCACAGTGACCCGTGGCCTCCAAGCTTGGTTTCTCTCTGAGAGCCGGGCAGAATGATGAGGACGAGGGGTCAACAAGTCAACACCACCCCATGCACCTCCCGGGATGCTCCTGAACCTGGCAGCTGTGAAATGCTCCCATTTTCTGCCATTAGCTCTCACCCTGTGCACCAAGCATGCCACACAGGAAATCTGTGATGGAAATGGAAACGGGCTGTAGGTTTTTCAGGTGAATAGTTTGTGGCTGGGTGAGAAATTCCTTGGCAGAAGGGACTGTGAGGGGTCTGCAGATAGAATATAGCCAGCCTTCCATCACTGCCCAAGCCCATGGCTCTGCTCTGAAAATCCCAGGCTGCCTAACTTATTTCAGAGCAATCAGAATGCTCGAAATTGCTTTTTAGAAGCAGACTGAGTCTTGCAAGTCTGAGATTCAGTGTGACAGTGTTCACAGGGGTCTTTGGTTGAGGGAAGAGACGAGGATCTGACTCCGTGTCTCAGAAGGCTTGATTTATTATTTTATGATATATATTACATTAAAACTATACTAAAAGAATAGAAGAAAGGATTTCATCAGAAGGCTATTAGCTAAGAATAGAATAGCAAAGGATGATAACAAAGGTTTGTGGCTTGGCTCTCTGTCCGAGCCAGCTGGGCTGTGATTGGCCATTAATTACAAACATCCAACATGGGCCAATCACAGATGCACCTGTTGCATTCCACAGCAGCAGATAATCAATGTTTGCATTTTGTTCCTGAGGCCTCCCAGCTTCTCAGGAGGAAAAATCCTAAGGAAAGGATTTTCCATAAACGATGTCTGCAACAATTCAGAGTTTAATATCTTGGTGAGTTTCATTGTAGTTACAGGTCCCTAGACAGTCAATCTACTTATTCTCTCTCACAAATTTCTTTATTTCTAAGAGCTTTGCATAATTTCCTATGTGTTTCACTTTTTTGACTCTTTGTATTTATTTATAATATTTTGTCTTTGATTTTCACCTGCATGTTGTGGCTCTTGTTATAGCCTTCTTACACAAACATCCTTAACCTTTAAAACTAATAAATGTAAGCAAGCAGCAGGTATAATTCCTGATCAAAGTTAAATTATAGTAAAAAAAATGTTTGTCTGTGTTAAACAGTATTCTTCTCAAGCTTATTATTTTGATTTACTTTTTTGGGGGGGAATTTCCTTATTGATTTTTTTCTTTCTGTATTTATGCCTACCTGATGCAGTATCTCACATTTTGCATAAACCTTCAAATGCAATCCCAGCAATGTAAAAACTCCTTGACAGCCATCCTCTATCAGCCTACTATGCATATGTTTTTATATAGAGAGATACATTAAAAAAATAAACCACTAGCCTTAAAATGTGGTTTATTATAGAAAGAATACAAATTTATCTTCTTCCAGATAATGTCATATGAGATCATATGAGATCATAAATTGTTCTGGAAGGGCTGCTGGCAGCCTGCTCTTTAACCGGATTAGGTTTGTCTGCATTAAATCAAAATGGAAGCTGGATGTGTGTCTGAAAGTCAGATTCCCATTCAGCAGCAGAGAGAGACAAAATCTGTAGGTGTAAACATTCCTATCAAAGATGAGATTATCAAGCAAACAATAACAAAGACAAAAGCAGCCTCATGAAAACCTCCACTCCTAACTGTATTTAGCATCAAATCAATATGGCAATAATGTTGTTGATTATATCAGTGGTATCCTGCCCTATGTTGTTAAATCTTCTATATCTTGCTGAGTAATGGTTAAAATACCATCATAGATTATTGTCCTCAAAAGGATTTTTGCTCATTAAAGCTAAGGGAAAATGCAGTTTTTACTTTTATCAAGGTCTGTGTCAGCTCCAGGAAGTGGATTATCCTCTTCCACAGTCTGCCCTCTCCATTTATCATCTTTCCAGCGAGTAGAGATATATTCTTCCTGACCAAAAAAACCCCAAAAAACCACAAAACAAACAAACAACAAACAAACAAAAAACAATAAACAAACACCCACAAAAAACCAAACCCAGAATAATTTCCAAAATATGTCTGTTTTATTTAATTTCCCCTATGGGCAATTCTTAGAAATAGTCCAAAACATTACACAGAGAATAAAATGCAATGCTAACAGTAAGGCAGATGGGACGAACCATGAGTTTAGGGAAGAAACGTGTGGGAAACGTATCGAGGAGAGGAACAGACAGGACAGGATTCTGATTATAGAACACTGAGAAAGAACAATAACATGGGACTTTTGTATTCTGAGTTCCAATCACCCTCAGAATCACAGCTGGTTGCTTTGGACATGGGTTTTGTACAGTGGCATAGTGAAGAAAGGATGATTTCCCTGATGGCAGCAGCTGGTAATCGTTCCTGGATGATGAGATGTGCTGCAGTTTCTGCTACATTAACAACCTAACCCAACTATATTACATCTAGTATTTCTGCTTTTTTAAATTGCCATTTATGATTCTAGGCATAATTAACACTGTTTTCAATCTCATTTGCATACTTTGTTCTTTCTCCTCAGTTGTTTTTTTTTTTTTTTTTGTTTTGTTTTGTTTTGTTTTGTTTTTTTTTTAATTTTTAATGTCGGTTCTTTTCCTTTAGCAACTTCATGTCTGCCTTTCTTAATGCTCTTGGAGCACATGCTTCAATTCCCTTTTCTATCTTAAAATGGCTTTCTTTATCTGAGTCTTACTTCCATTGATACAGAGCAATTTTACAGATAAAGATTCAGATTGCACTTTTTTCCATTTATAAACTTCTGTCTGTGCAAATCAAGTATTTAGATGCTGGGGACTAGTTCCTATACAGAGGACAATGACAATGAAACACTGCACTACAAAATTTAATTTCAGCTGCCCAACTATTTCCTAAAATGTATGTTTGGAGCCCATACTCTCCCAATCCCCTACACAGGAAACTTGAATAGAGTTCAAGTCAAGCAGCTCACAGGAGAGCCTTTGAAGATAGCTGTAAGGAGGAGACATTCTCCAAAGACAAAGTTCATTCTTGAGTGTCTAAAAGGTGCTTATCCCACTTAAACAATCACCCCAGCAAAATTCTTTTGTTTAAGGCAAGGATTTTTTTTTTTCTTTACTTTTGATTTGGAAATAACAAAACAAATAAAAAAATCTCCCCGTTGCTAGATTTGAGCATTCCTTGAAGGCTGATTCTGAACAGACATTTAAATTCCAACTCTTAGAGAAGAAGAGGGGGTGGAGAAGGAGACAGGGATGAAAAACATTAATATACTCTCTTCATGCCAAATGGTTCAATCTTTAATTAACTTGGTTTTGAACTTTCTTGAGCCTTAGCCGTGGTGTGGATATCATGTTGCCCAGCAATATCAGCAGGATAAAGACACATTATCCATATGAAGAGTTATTGCATTTTTTGGGTACCCCGTGGCAGGAAGGAATGACGAATCTGTCTCCATGTCCTCAAAAGGCTAATTTATTATTTTAAGATACTATATTATATTAAAGAATACTAAACTAAACTATACTAAATAATACAGGGAGGATACTTACAGAATGCTAAAAAGATAATAATGAAAATTTGTGACTCTTTCCAGAGTCTGACAGAGCTTGGCCCTGATTGATCATTAAGTCAAAACCATTCACATGAAGCCAATGAAACAATCACCTATTGGATAAACAATCTACAAACATATTCCACATGAGCAAAACAGAGGAGAAGCAATGAGATAATCATTGTTTTCCTTTTTCTCTGAGGCTTCACAGCCTCCCAGGAGAAGAATCCTGGGCGAAGGGATTTTTCCAGAAAATATGACTGTGACAAAGAGTGGTGGAAATGTGAATCATGTAGGTTTGCCTGGAGGAAACGTTGACAACCAGTGAATTTTTAGAGCACCTAAAGAAACATGAGTGTCTCAGCTGCTGGTAGCTGGACTAGATGATCGCTGTCGGTGCCTCCCAGCTGCAGCAGTCCATTCTAAAGTGTAAGCAAGGTTACACTGATCCATTCAGTGACAGTGGAGACCATGGGTACCATGGAGTCTGATCTATGTCTATCCACTTTCTTCAAGGTAAATTTAAATTAGCTTTTGGAGTTGGACTTCTTTTTTGTCCTGGTTTTTCTTTGTATGCTTCTTCCCCACTAAAGCTGAACTCAAGGGCTGGTTTCTGTTTTTCTGTGAGCTAAATAACGATGAAAGCCAAACCTTTTATGAACTGCATTATAGTATATATGCCATATATACATTATATAAATACAACTCATTTTGCTCTTACACCATTCTGATGGAAGTCTAATGATGATTATGAGTTTGTTGTACTGTGGATATAGAAAAGGAAAAGGAAGCAAACAAGGATGGTTCTACATTTCTCAGTATTAAACAATTGTTTGAAGTTAGATGTGTATTTTTTTTTCTTTACCTTAAAAGGTTCTTTAGGATGTGGAGTTTAAGATACCAAAGGTAAATAGTTGCCCTGTTTTCAATTTAAAAAAATAAGTGATTTCTTAAATTGAACCTGGAAATAATAGATTGGCCATTACACCTTGGTTTTAAAGCTTCAGAAATCACACAATTCTAGAGCACAAATTTTTTATTATGCAGAGACCTTCAGAGTGGTCCTTTGGCTTTCTTGCAAGGTGTAATGACTGATAAGTTAAAATAAGATAGGTTTTGAGATCTCAGTTCTGATTTTCTTAACTTTAAATACTGGAATAATAAGCATTCCTATTTCTACAATAATAAACAGTCCAGAACACTTGTGTAGGTGACCTGAGCAAACCGAGATCTGCTAAATTGCTATTCCTGCCATAGTTACAGCCTGTGCCAGTGGCCATGCAGGGTTTAGCATTCAGCATGGGCCAGGATCATTTGTAGGAGGCAGCTCAAATACAAAATATCTTGTTTCAGAAAGTAAGATAGCTTTTTGTGACGTATGGAGCAAACATAGTGTGGGAAAATGATTAGGGGTAAAATTGGAGAAAACCAGGAAGTTATGTTCATGTTAACCAGGAAGTTATGTTCACACTTACAGTAAGGAAAATATAGGGTGAATCTGCCTGGGTGAAACGATTGCTCCTCCCTGGGTGGGATTGGTCAGTGCATCCCACTTCCCACACACAACACATGCTAAAGGGAACTAAAAGGAGGGTGGAGCAGAGTGGAGACATCACAGCCATAGTCTGTTGAAATCTTTGCAAGAAGGGGAACTGTAGTGGTTTTGGTTTGCCAATTTGAGATTTCGCCAATATGGAGATTTCCCGGCCGATCCACTCACTTCCCTAAATTCCTGGAATATTCACTGAACTATCCCCTCAGTGGGATGCTGTCAGACTGGTTGGACACAAGGGTTTTGGCTTTCCTGGGATGCTGACAGACTAATAAAACACAAAGGGTTTGAGAAAATCTTCGCTTTTCACATGACGCCACCTTTCCTGTCCCACCTCATCTACTGCTATCCCCTCTACTACCACCTAAACTCAAGGACAGTCTATAGAAATAGTAATAGTGGAATTCTCTTTAAAAGCATGCATGGAGTAAGTCAGAGAAAGGCTAAAGCACAAAAATTAAATAAACTACCAGAGCACACAAAAGACAATAAATAATGCTATGAGTGCATTAGCAGTAAAAGGAAAACTCAGGAAAGTGTTGTATGCTGCTAAGTGGTCTAGAAAGGTTCTCTGAAAAATAATGATAACAAAACTAATAAAAGTTTTTGTTCAAGTCTTGTCTGTGTATGCCACTGGATAATATCAATATAAGTAACACAATTATTATCGACCACAAATATTTTCTATCAGACTAAAGAAAGATGGATTTGGATACTTGAACAAATTGTGGTTAGAATGAGCTAAATGAGATAAAATTGATTCAAAGTTTTCCAAAGTACGGTTGAAATAGTGTCAGAGGCTGACTGATTATCTCTAAAAATATAACAGGAGAGGTTCCAGAAAAATGGAAAAAAAATTCCTTAAAGGAACCACACAGAAATTATATCGAGATAATATAATTTATGAGAATAGTTAACTGCTTATCAGCACCTGAGATAACAAGCAACTGTTATGAGTAAGAGTTAGGGAGGAATATCTAGAAGAAATAAAGTTAAACTTACCATACTATGAGTGAATGTAACTTCCCATGCTATATGGTTAGATAAGAGAAGTAGATGCTTTAAAAGTGCTTTAGGTGATTTTTTTTAACCATGTCTTGTTGGCTGTTCAAGAAATGACATACCATGAATTTCTAGACAAAGCATGAAATGAACCTGTATAATCCCTGTTTAAAACAATCACATTCTACTTCCTTCAACAAACATATTCTTTCATTTTTGTAGGGGTTATTTGGTTGTGCCTTTGGTAATGAGAGATGATCAATGCAGGGTATTTTTGAAATCAGGTATTAAAGGTTATTCATGATTTGGGGCATCCAAGGTTATTAACTTGCTTTATAATGGTGGGTAGGAAATACATGAGATTCATTTGTTCGATATTTCTGCAGAATTGTGAATTCTAAAAGCTTTTTCCAGACAGACTTTCTTATTTAAACAGCCAGGGGTTCAGAAAAAGCCCCTCATTGCTCATTATTAAAGGGTTTTCTGTAGTTTGTCTAGTTGCTTAATGATATGTGAGTTTTGATCTAGTTGGACTAACATGAAGATCTTTACCACAGAATTTGATGAACATCAAGGTTTTGGTTTCCAGGCTAAATTATTGAGGAGAAAGTACTGTTGTAAATGTAAAAAAGTGATGCTGTAAAGGCATCATTACATGGTATCTACTTGATTTTTTTTTTCCAGAAGTTCATAGTAATTTTTTTTCAGGAAACCAGAGCTAAAAGGGGATTCATAGCACTGGTTATTCAAAAGTGTCCTCTCGGGAAACTTATAATCACATGGAAAAAATTTGAAATAATGTGACACAATTTCTCATAAAAGACCTTAGAACCAAAAATTTGAGTTATCCTGTGTTCAGTCCTTAATCCTATGAATCACCACCCTTTTCTCTTCCTAAACTAGCAGAAGACTAAACTGCTCTATATTTTAGCCAATGCAATCTGTAGGGACTGTTATTAAGCAGCCACCTTGGATAAAGAACCCCAAACCCTTCCAAAAGCTGGTGGTGTGGGCAGCAGACATCCTGTCAACAAGATAAAATCGTCTCCTGGTCAAGTGAGAGTTTGTCTTACAGCCTTGAAGGCAGGGGTGACACTCCAATCCCAGTTGTGATACTGAGATTTGTCCAGTTTTGAATTATTGGGTCTTTAAAAGGCAGAAATGGTGTTGGGAAGAGCTTGAACAGAAGAACTACTGGGCTTGCTTTCTGTAATGAAAGTTATCCTCGGTAGATCAGTTGTCAAAAATTGTTTAAAACAGCCACTGAAATCCTCCAGAAGATGAGGACTTAGCTTTTCCTCAATATCATCTTCCTAATCTAGTGAAAAGTAATAAACAAACCTTGTTTCTTTAAAATACTCCTTTGATGGAGTATTTTAATGTCATCTTCCTAATCTAGTGAAAAGTAGTAAACAAACCTTGTTTCTTTAAAATAGTCCTTTGATGGATCCATATATATTTCGGTTTAAATGTATACAAAAAATATTGCACAAAATAAACTTGATAGAAGTATTTTTTAATTGTTTTAGGAAATATTCCTGTAAGCGACATTCTTATTGTAGTTATGTCCATTCAGATGGAAAAAAAAAATCATATGGTATTGAATCCACTACAACCAAGATATTAAATTTGCATTTTACAAACTAAGTAAATAATATTATTTCACTACTGAATCAATGTATCCAGCAATTTAAATTTGATTTTATAGAAAAAAATCAAATCTGAAGCTCAGCAGACTTCTTACTAGTGAGTGATTTGACAATTGTGGACAAGAATAGTATAAAATATAGAATATATATATATATCAATTCATTGAAAATTTTAATTTCTGAAAGCCGTTTCTGATGAGTTCAGCATGTCCAGTCACGTGCAATCCCTTATTGCTGATATCCAAATGCTAATATTTCTGATAGTTACCATAAGATAGCATTCTAACTATGAAAAATTGCAAATATTTTCTATATAAATTAAAGATGTTGGGACAAAACTGAAAATTGCTTTTTGTACTCTACCTTCTTTTATAATAAATTTCACAGCTCTTCAGGTGGGGACATATAACAGTGCTGTGCTAGCAGTATTCTGTTCCTTATTATTCTTTCCTAATAAAATATCTACCTTGAGATAAGTAACATCTGATGAAACAGTAGGTGAAGAGATAATTTTACAGCAGTGAATGAAATAGTAATTTGAGGATATATTTATATCCCTGGAAAAAGGATAAATATGGAAAAGGCTTTCGGCTAAAAACAAAAAAAATACTGAAGAAAAAAACTCCTTTGAAACAAACCTACTATTTTATGGGTATATAATGTGAAAGGATCTTAAAGAAATATGGTGCAGATCATGAAATAAAGGTTTCATGACAATAAAGTCAACTTTTCATTGCTTGTTTGATGTTTGTTTTATCAAAGTTAAGTATATCTAATAAAAAAGAGGTTTCTTTTTTATTTTATAAATTGATCAAAACAATGCAATAATTCTTCTAAGCATTAGGCTTAGAAAAGTCAAAATTCTCCTAAGGTACTGAGAAAACCAATCAACAGCATGTAGCTTATTGCCTTGCCTTGACATTGCATTAATCTCCCAGCACCCTGTATAAAATAGTAATTCAGATAATGCCTTTCAAATGTTTCTCTGACATTTTAAAAATTAAGAGGAAAAACAATCAGTTTTGTTGCTGTTAAGCAACAAATGCTTTAATTGATTACCTGCTTTGCTAAAGAGAAATCAAAATCCTGTCAATAAAGTCCAAAACTCTGGTCAAAAGTAACCACAAAATATGTAATTGATTGTTGCTCAGCTAGCGTTTTGAAAATGAAATGTTCTTTAGAAAGTCTTCAGAATGGGAACCAAAATTAAAGCATACAACTGAGTGGAAAGACCAACACGGCATGCTGTATTATGGTGTTACCAGTGTTATATATCATTATTTATGCTGTAGATTCCCACAGGATGGAAACTTCACATTTAGAGCAAGACTCTGAAGAGCTCCATTTGGGCTTGTCAGCCCAATATACACAATCTGATTTTATTGTGCACATATGACCTTAGAAAATATACAGCCTTCATCTAGGTGGTTTTGATCATTTCCATTTCAAACTAGGATCCCATTGTTGTTTTCAGAGATGACCATTAATTTACTTAGTGACCATGTAAAATTTTAGTATTTTTAGTGAAAGAAATAGATATCCAAATAGTCAGCTACAAATAAATTAATTGAATAATATATGCAATTTAAATGATATATAGTACCTTTGTTTATTAGGAGAGGGAAAATGAGGAAATATACTTTTGATAAGGTAGTATGTTTTTTGTCGTTATAATTAATTGTGGCCAGTAAATGCAAAATTAAATTCTAATAATGTAATAATTTAATCATGTTTTCTGATGAATTTTGATGTGAGTATAATTGAGTGGACTGTGTAAGCAGTAAGAGTTGGATATGGATCATTCCTGGAGAAGATGATAACCATAGGTCGGAAAGGCATAATTAAGGTGATTTTGCTACCCTGTTCTAGTCATCTTCTATAACCAATTTTGAATGCTGGAATCATAATAAAGGACATTTTGTGGATTTGGTTTGTTTTATATTTTGTGTTGCTGATTGGTTGGGGTTTTTTTGTTTTATAAGGATAGCTTTATCTATTTGTTTCCATTAAAATAAACCTTTGTGAATATACAAGAGTGATAAATGTTAGAAAAAGCAAATTGAAACAGCTAGTGGTATTTGGATCCAATCCTATTCAAATCACATCTGGCATTTATTAAAACACTATTTCTAAAAAAATCTTTTCCTAGAATTGAGGAATACTCTGTAGCTGTGCAATCTCACCTGAAATTCTCATTTACTTATCTGCCCTGGTTTCCAATGTTACTAGATCTCTTTTATACATTTTTTTCATCTGCAGTAATGATTGCAGCCTGGTATCAATTATAAATGTGACAAATATGCTATTCATTTCTTCAAATTTTTTAAGAAAAATATGAAATCCTCACACAAATGGCAGGATCTTTTTCCTTTATTCAGGTCTTAGGACTATATCCTTGGTCTGGTTTTCAAACTACATGATTGTGTTCCTGATTAATAGAATTTAAATTAATCATCAGTCATTGCAAAGTTTCTACATCATGATAAAGAAATCTTCCTCTTAAAGAGCAGACTGCAAAAAATAAATGTGCAGATGCAAAGTTTGTGTTTGAGGACTGACTAACATTTCACATTGCCAGTCTGATAGTCATCCCAAGATTTAAAACTGTGTGCTTTTCGCTTTAAAAACCTCTGAAAACTGTATTCCATTCACTTTCATGATAGTTTTAATTACATTAATATTTAATGTACAAACTGTATTATATGACTGGCATGAACTGCCTCTTGATTTCATTTAAATAAAACCAGGTGTTCTAGAGTCTTCAGTTATTCACAGAGTACAACTGTCGTCACAAAATTTTTATCATTATGGAAAAAAAACAAGTTATTTCTGAACAGGAACCAGTACAGAAATTTTATAAGAAATATGTAGCACTTCTGTTGCAGCATTGTGTTTTGAAAGCCATATTGCAAGTATAAAAAGCAGGTGAGTAAGTACCCTGGTATCTTTTAAGGGATGGGGAGGCTGAGTTGTAAAAAGATTAAGAGAAGGGCTTAAGGCTACTCAGGAATTATTAACAAAACCAGGATTATCTCTCTAAATGCTCTGACTTTTAGTCCAGCCTTTTTCCACCTTGTTCATACTACTCAGGAACAGAATCAGATTAGGCAAAGAGATTAATTAACAGCATCTTAAGTCTTCTGTTACTTCCTTCCATGCAGTGTAAAGTCAAAATCGCTCAATATGATCTACTCAATCATACTGAATCTAATTGCAGTTCAGCTGTCCTTAGCAATTCCTAAATTATCTTCCTCTCTATGTATCTCATGTGGATCAGCATGGAATTTGTTTAGCCAGAATCAAAATTAAGAGTTGGGGTTTTTTTGAGGATGTGGTGGTTTTACTTGAGGACATGACTGTTAAGGATTTCACTGTGATAATTTTTATATTTTACAGGAGCTTTCTAAACTGCTCCTGACTCTTGAAGTTTGAAAGCTGCATCTGCTCTTTTTTCTGGAAGAGAAATATTAAACATCTTAGCAATATTTAACTACCTGGAGGAGATTCAAGATGTCTTTTGGATATTAATTTTGTCCAAAGTCGCAAGACCTAAATTTATGTCTTGACCAGGTAGGAGTACCGTTACATAGGGGTCTTTATGTCCCCTGTATAATTTCTGTAATATTTAGGATATTTCCCAATCCTCTTTTGCAGCCTCTAGAAGGAGGAGAGATGTAGATGTTCAAATATAATATTCTCTTCAGTGTATGTTGTCAGATCCTTTTGGGAGTTCTCCTACTTCAGCAGTGTCTGTTAATGTAAGTACTAATCTTGAGGTAGAGAACTGTTAGGGAACACACGCTGTGCAACGAAGTGAATTCAGGCGTGGACATTATGTTTTAGGTGCTTCTTGGAACTAGATTTCTTCTTGGCTAGACTGAGTTCACCCCAATCCAAATCTGGGCTCTCCTTCTGCCAGATCAAACAGGTAGGCAGCTTTCATCCTGCAGTGTTTGTCCCCAAACCTTCTGTTTTGCTGCTGAGGGCAGGTTCACTGTGCAAGATTCTGCATGAATTTTAGTGTGGAGGATTCATAAAGGATGAATCATACTGGTGTTTGTAACAGCAGGTGGGTGAGGGTTGCAGGGCAGGGAATAGAGGGGTTTTGAGTATATTTTGTACCTCAAAAAGCACTACAGGATTCTTTTCATGTAATGTGCAGCACCATCGCGTTGGTCTTGACACCGCTCTTCACACAGCCACTCATGTGCTGACTGGGCTTTGAGAATAGATGTGCTGATTGTGCCTTTTGTTTCCTAAGCTGTATGATCTGCTCAGTCTGTCTGGATCAGGCAGGGGTGTGCCAGGAACCAGGATTAGGCTTGGTCCTTAGTTAACATATGGAGTACTGCTCCAAAACAAGTGAAAAAAAACAATACTGCTGCCATTTGAAGGTACTAGAAGTATAGAAAGTGTTGTAAATACCAGGCACATTGGAGAAATAGCTTTTAGACACCTTTGTTAAATATCTGCTTCTGTTTAAAGCTCTATCTGAATTTTAGGCACCACAGAGTAGTGGCTTTCAT
Organism: Melospiza georgiana; assembly: GCF_028018845.1. Classification (NCBI taxonomy): domain Eukaryota; kingdom Metazoa; phylum Chordata; class Aves; order Passeriformes; family Passerellidae; genus Melospiza; species Melospiza georgiana. Next base: position 40,692,962 of record NC_080434.1, on the reverse strand, counting down.
TTCTATGTCCCACAAAGCAATAATTTGTTATCTTGAAACTACAAGAAAGCTTAAAACAAAGATGTTTTCACTTTTTGTGTTACTGGAAATATAACAGCCCCTAAAAATGGAGCTGATCCCCTTTTTATCCCTCTGTTTCTTGCAAGGAGATTACATTTTTGTGGTGATGCAAAATAATTCTACAGTATATTAGAAGTTCTGATACTAGTCATGAATTCTTGAAAGCGCCTTTGTAAGATCCAGTTATCAACTGTTGAGGAGACACAAGCAAAAGCTATGTCCCATTATTAAAAAAAGGTAAAAAAAACCTGGTGATGAACTACAATTATTCCTGCTCAGGAAAATCCTTGTGGAAAACCACACTGTTCATAGAAAGCTCTGGGGTGTGAGTAAACTTTTTTTTCTTTCAAATGGAGCATCAGGAGTGTGATCAAATGTGATGTGGTTGGGAAAAAAAAATAGTGTCTATTTCAAATGTCATTGTAATATACACTTAAAAATCAGAAGACTAAGAAGGCCTTTGTGTTTGTTTGTCCCTTTGCATGGCTGCTCACAGAAATAGTGCTGCCTCACCAGTGTCTCTGGAATGTCAGGCAGCTTCAAGACTTTTTTCTTGTCTAGGGCCCCTTGCCTTTCAGGTCACAAAGGAAAATCTTACATAATTATTTAATATCTCTCTTCCTACTCAATTTATTATTATTATTATTATTATTATTATTATTATTATTATTATTATTATTATTATTATTATTACTATGTCTAGAAAATGATACTAAAATATTAAGGTCACAAAGTCAAGCATTCAAATTAGAAAACATTAAAATTAAAATTCCCCACGCAGCCTTCATTTGGCTCACTTGGATGTTTGCATTTTAATGGTCTTTAATTACATCACACAGAATTTTTTTTATATGGGATCCCTGGCTCCAACAGAGATGGTACTTCCTCAATCAGAAGTATTCAGTATTTTGTTCTCTTGTCCTTGTGTGTGGACATGCCTTATTGCCTCCAAACTATTCAGACCACACTGTTTAAGCAGAAATTATTGATTTTTCTGTGCTATTTTCTAATGGAACTCATTTATATAATGTCAGACATTACTTTATAGTCTCAAAATCCTCATAAGGTTAAGGGATTTTATTATCTTTATTTTACAGATGGTAATGGCCATGCAGAGAAATTAAGCTTAAATATATTCAGTAGGGTGTCCAGTTTGGGGTGTCTGTAACCTCTTATTCTTCAGTGTGCTTGGCACAGTGTAATTCAGAAAAAACTCAGGATATGGACCCTGCTGAATTCTCTATTTTTTCTAAATACTTACAAACTTGACTGGGGATCTGTAGTGGAAAAACCTCCAAAACAAATATTAAAAACCAGCCTTTAAAAATTCATTACAAATTTTTTTAATAAAACTTTTTTTCAGGGCTGCCAACGAAAAGGCTGACATCGAATCCAGGTCTGCAGTGCAGATACAGCTGCCTTTTTTTGTCTTCTGAAGCTCCCTCTTCCCTTTCCAACATATTCAACAAAAAGTAAATAGATGGTATAAAGATATATATGAATCTTCAAAGTGGAATGAGATAGTGAGAATACGAGTGATTTTCTGAAGTGAAGAATGGGATATCAATTGACAACAACAAGTAGTTTAATAACAGATATAGGCAATGAGATTAAATTTTTGTTGGGGACATTATCTCAGTTTTACTGTCACTTTAAAATTAATTTTCTGCTAATCTTTGAATAAGCTTATATGTATGATTGAGGAAGAAAACTTTATTATATTGATGTTTATTGGCTATATTAATATCAAGTAACTGTGTAATATATACATTTTGAACATATATCCAAACAAGGTGCATAAAACATCAACACTGCCGGAGTCCTTAAATAACTAAACCAGGCCTCTGATATTTGAGCTGTCAGAGCAGATGTCGAGCTGCCATCTTCATCCTCTGAGTGTATCAAGACTTTGGCAGTCATAAATCGTAGATTTTGGGGGAATTCACATGTCTGCCCTGCTGATGGGGAACATTGGAGTAACAGGTTTCACTTGGGGATCTGGAGGGATTCTCACTGTAATGAGAAGGTTACAGTTTATTTTATAGTGACTTCATCATTTTCCCAGCTTCTCCTTAGTCTGAATGTCAGCTTTCTTCCCCTACAGCCCGCTTCAGTTCTCACCCATCAATTCACTGCTCCTGTCCTTTCTCAAAGGATTTCTCCCTGTCGCAGACATCTTTTATGAAAAATCCTTTCCTTACGATTTTCCTCCTGAGAAGCTGGGAGGCCTCAGGAACAAAATGCAAACATTGATTATCTGCTGCTGTGGAATGCAACAGGTGCACCTGTGATTGGCCCATGGTGGATGTTTGTAATTAATGGCCAATCACAGTCAGCTGGCTCAGACAGAGAGCCGAGCCACAAACCTTTGTTATCATTCTTTGCTATTCTATTCTTAGCCAGCCTTCTGATGAAATCCTTTCTTCTATTCTTTTAGTATAGCTTTAATGTAATATATATAATAAAATAATAAATCAAGCCTTCTGAAACATGGAGTCAGATCCTTGTCTACTCCTTCATCCTAAGACCCCTGTGAACACAGTCACATCTCCCCATAAATGTCATTTATCTGTGTGTCCCTTTCCAGGACCAATTTTTTGTTCTTTACAGTTGAAGTGAGCAACATCTTCCATTGTGATGTTTGGATGCCAGCAAACAGTGTCAGCACAAGCACACGACACACCTTTTATTCCTTTGTGTGGGATGTGGAAGTGCTTATTTCAGTGAGATTATCTCACTGAGGACCTTGTCAGATGGGATAATATAATTGAGGACCTTTTGAGATGGGATAATAAGGAAAAACAGTTAAGCCACAACAGACAAAGTGGCACAAATCTAATGGACTAAGGTAGAGTCAAACCCAAGAAACCAAGAGCCTTGTCAGTCCCACGAGGTATCAGGGAATCAGTCCCATGGGCTACCAGGAAAGTGCATGTGGGGTATTGCAGCCAGCAAGGATGGAAACCTGGGGTTCAAAACAGGAGGAGGAGAGGCAAACTGATGAGGGAAAAGGCAAGGAAAGGGAATGGGGAGAAACAAAGCAGAAAAGTGGGACGAAAGAGCTGGTCCCATACAAATAGGGCTGCTGTGCTTATGGACTAAGCCCTGTGCCTGATCACCGCAGTCTGTCCCATCTTTCATTCATCTTTTCCTAACCAGGTCTCTTCACAGTCTCACTGTCTATCCCATGTGTGAGCACTGTAAGAACTGGGTGCCATCCACGGGAGGAGAGTTGTCACAGACATCTTTTATGAAAAATCCTTTCCTTAGGGTTTTTTCCTACTGAGAAGCTGGGAGGCCTCAGGAACAAAATGCAAACATTGATTATCTGCTGCTGTGGAATGCAACAGGTGCTTCTGTGATTGGCCCATGTTGGATGTTTGTAATTAATGGCCAATCACAGCCCAGCTGCCTCAGACAGAGGATGGTGACTCCACCACCACCCTGGGCAGCCATTGCAGAACTTTATGACTCTTTCTGTGAAAAAAATTTTCCTAATATCCAACCTGTATTCCCCTTGGCACAGCTTGAGACTGTGTCCTCTTGTTCTGTCCGTTGCTGCCTGGTGAAAGAGACTCTGGAGCTTTGCTGTGGGTTGAACCTGGGAGTGGGAAATCAGGAGCTGCCATGTCCCACAGCCTGGGCCTGCCCTGCACTGGGCTCCAGAGGCTGAGCAAAGCAGGAAGACCTGGGCCAGGGCTGCTCTAACATCCCTTAACAGACAGGTTTTCATTTGACAGAATTCCAGAGATTAATTTGGGCAGCATATCATTTTCAAACATTATAGTCAGATTTGCACCAAGCATCAGGCTAGATTATTCTAGCCTGATGCTTGGTGCAAATATAATGAGAAGGGTCTTCTTTTAAATGTGCAGGGTGAATAATGCTATTTTTTAATAATGAAGTTTTTTAAAATATTTATTTCCTAAGTTACACTACCTATACATGATATTATTTTTTTAAAAAGTACAATCATGAATAATATGATGTGAAATTTTGAGACAAAATGAATATGTAGCATTCTTCATCTTATTTAAATAAGGCTTGGCTCAAACTCCCATTTAAGATCATAATATGGCAGAAAATTTCTGTTGCACTTATGCAGGCATGGATGAAATTAGAATTTATAAATATCAGTTGTTTCAAGGCTATGCTGGGCTATGAATAATGTCCTTTTCTGTATATCACTACAACAGAAAAAGGTAGCAGAATAATTTCCTTACGACTATTGAAAACAATGGTAAGCTGTGTCCCTCCTGCATGCTTTCATACATAGAGTTTTCCCCATTGTAACAGTTGCTCAAAATATTATGGTTTAATATAAATCTGTTGTGTTGTTTCTTGGTTTTTTGGGTTTGCTTTGTTTTTGGTTTTTTTTTTTCCCCAATAAGCAGTGAAAATGATCTCTACAGTAACTAGTAGCTCAAGCACTAAGGTTGTTTGAGAAAATTGAATTGTGCTCAGGGGCAGCTGTGCTTATGAAGTGTTTAGTGCATGTAAACAAACAGAAAACTATGCATATTCCCTCAGCAAAAGCTACTTACAGGGAGTAGAGAGTGTCAGTAAATAGGTATGTGGGGTGGCTGTAGCAAATACTGCAGAGAGAGGAGGAAAGGCAGATGTTGTTATGCAGTGACACCACACCGAAGACCAGTGTGTAATGTTAAAATGAGCAGTTTTCCCCTTACAGCTGGCCATGCACAGCACAGTGTACACTTGGAATGTTTAATGCTGTAGCATCTGCTTCTCCGTAAGGGTTTCATTTTCTTCTTCAGAAAGCCATAATCTCAAATCTGCTGTTTGATAACTCTGATGTGCTTGATGGGAGAAAAAAGGCTGCAGCGCTGTCACGATCTCTGTCAATTCCTTTAGCGATGAAAGAGCCCCCAGAAATTTCACACAGCACACTGCAGTGAAAACACAAAATGCAGTTGCTTTTCTGCCTGCTGCACTCCAGTCATTTTCTTTTCTTGATGCAAGATGGAGTGCAGGTGACAAGGACTAGTCTAAAAGGTGAAAAGAAAGGTATTTCTTTTTCTGTTGGAGCCAGTCACAAAAGAATGGATATATTCAGAACTGAACTTTGTTGCCTTGCTCATATTTTTTGCATTTTAAGGCATGTAAATCTCTTCACGAGATGTGAATCAAAACTGGTTTGCACAGATTCTGTTTTGTCACAGAAACCTTGTTTGTTTGTTTATCAAAATCACTTTCTTAGCCAATATTTTTTAAAGTTTTAAATATTATAACATGCAAGTATACTCTTTTACTATATATGTATATAGTTGTTGTTCCAGAAAAAAAGATAGTCTGATTTTTAATGTATTGAAAGATAGTTGAGAAATTAAAAATTAAGGATGCAATTTAATACAATTTTCATGCCTGCAGGTTTGACCTCAATGAATAAACAGTGAAGCTTATTTAGTTTTCTGTGGTTTCAAACAGTCCTTCCAGGCTATGGCAGCTTAGTCTTTTTAATAATGTTACTTTGCCTTTGGATAAAAGCCTGCTGCATCCACTGATTCCACAAATGAATGTACAAATATTAAAAGGGGAAAACGGATTTACACCTGAATATTGGATGGATCTAATTACACTTCAGAATCAAAAAATCCCACTTGTCAGGAATATGGTGCCCTAAATTCCATGCATAATTGTACATCAATTTTGAAAAAGTAAACCCACTATGTCACTGGCATATTCACATAGAAAGTGATTGAGGATCACAGCCTTTTGGTAAACATAAATGACCTATTGAAAGGTACAGGCTTTTTACTCCCTTTTGCCGGGTTCTATACAGTAATGATCACTCCCTCTGCATTTCTCCCTCTTCAAATCCTTTGCATAAAATCTTTCCATTGCCACTTTTTTCAGGGAATCCTTGCAGCCTTCCACATCCACCTCCTTTGCTGAAATTTTCCTCAGCCCCTTCAGAGCACCAGATATTTCCTCCCTGCTTTGTGTGCAGTTCTCCCATCTCCACACAAATGTTCAGTGCTTCTTTTTCTTTTTTTTTTCTGCAACTTGCTTAAGAACACATGCCAATGTGCTAATTCCATAAGGCTTCAATTTAACTGTAATCTTTTTTTCATAATTACTTATTTATTCTCACTCCTTACTTATTCCACCCAGTGCAGAGACAAGCTGAAAAACCACTGCAGTGTGATGCCTGAGTGTGCAAACACAAGTTGCTGTGGTGAACTGCAGGGTCAAAACTCAGTAATCCAAGTGTAGGTGAAAGAAGACAGACATTCCTTCCCATGCAGGAAAGTCTGGAATTCCCTGTGAAGTGGTTAGAAAAAAAGTGAGACACAACATCTAAATAGGAAATACCCAAAAAATTTTATTTTTGTTAACTTATGCTAGTCAAGGTTTTCAAAGAGGGTAAGACTTACTGTCAACAGAGCAACAGTTCTTTTGTCAGAATGGTGCTCTATTTTATTTTTCCTGTCCTGAACAATATGTTTACTTCTATCCTCCAGCTATCCTTTCTCATTTTGTCAGGTAGGATAGGAAAATTGAAATCTCTCTGAAAAAAAATTCAAAAAAGCCCCTCCAAACATACCAAAACAAAACCAAACAAAAATCCCAAACAAAAAATACCAAACAAAACCTCAAACCAAACCAAACCAGAAAAGAAGTTACTAACTCATGCTACGATAGGTTATTTTCTCACATTTCTTTCAGAGACAAACCAAAGATTAATCAATCTTGATCTGCAAAAGTATTGTTCTACCTTCCACAATTGCTACAGATCTGTTTCTTACATCCCTCCAGGAATACTTTGAGGTTTTTTATCACCAAATGGGTGTCAGGGACAGCCAAGGGTGATACAGACTCCATCATCAGAAGGCTGAACAAATGCTTTATTAAGCTATACTATATTACACTACATATATAGTACACTAATGTATACTAATACTATACTAAACTGTACTATACTATACTATACTAAATAAAACCCGTGACCCTTTCAGATGGTCACAACACAACTTTGACCCAATTGGTAAATCAGTCAAAAACAGCCATCAGCAGAGTCCAATTAACAAATCCCTTTTGGTAAACAATCTCCATAACACATTCCACGTGTGCCAAACAACAGGCGCAGCAAGTAGCGATAAGAATTGTTTTCTCTCCTCTCTCTGAGCTTTTTCATTGCCTTCCCCAGTAAACATCCTGGGAGAGAGAATTATGTCTCTCTCTGGTCAAAGAGGATGTGAATGCCACTTTTTTTTTTTTTGTGGTAAAAATTTTTGTGGTAAAAATTGAGCTAAAATTAGACTCAGAAAACATTAGACTATAGTCCATGTGGAAGAAACCTTAAACTTGAGCTTGAAACCTGAAACCTGAGCTTGAAATCAGCTCACAGGAGAAGAGGTTTCAAGTTGAGAGCCTGTGTTAATTCCAATGCATTAACATGGTTTAGCAGGTGACTGAAGCTGTATGGAAGGTAAGAGTAGATAGTCAGAAATACGAAGGAAGCCAGAAAAAGACAGCAACTGAAGCAAAACTGTGGAATGTAAAAGGCGGTGGGGATGTTGAGGGGATAAAGGGGTTTTTTTGAGTCTGGATGATTAATAATGAAAATATTGTGATTCTAAAACTTCCATGCTTTATTAAATCAAACAGATGAACATTAAGGAAAAGGCTAAGCCTTCAGGAATCTGGAGAAACTTGTATAGCAGAGAATTTTACAACTTCTTTATCACAGACTGGATAAGAAGGATTATCTTTGCTACAATAAGTTTATTTTTCATTTCTGACTCCTAAACTTCTTATATTAAAATCAGAATAAAAAGACTTCTGGAATAACTGTTGCTATCCTGAAAAAGACTTACTGGATAAGCAAGTAGAAGTTGTTTATTCACCATTTAGTAAAAGACAACTTTCTCTTATCAGCTATGCAAAAAAGTCATGTGTCCAGGTGAACTGGACTCATTTACGGGTAGAAAAATATAAGACTTCTGAAAGTACTTAATTGAAAGTGCAAAAGTAAATTTAATTTATCTATTTTTCCAGGAAGCTTTATGTATGCATATTCCATGTTAAGAAGACAAAACAAGAAAATACACTGAAAAAGACACATTTACATTTTAACTCACTAAAGGCACTAATTTAGACCACAGTAGGTTGGTTTTATACCTGCTTAGTCATATAAAAAGTTTACTCTGCTGTTGACTACATAATGCTGTAATTATTCTTCACCTCACTTCTCTTTGATCGTATATTTTTGTTGTTTATTAACTATTTGAACTTTTTTTTTTAACAATGGTTATAATTATTTTCTGCATTAAAGTCATCCTTAATTTTTCATCCTTAAAAAAATCAAGAAATATATTCATTACTAAACAGGAGAACGAGTCTGGACTCTTCACTTTTCGGTCTTGAGGTTGTTTATTAATTCTTATCTATAAAATTTTCTTTCTGCCCAGCCGAGATCTGCTCAGCAGGGCAGCCATAGGCACTCTGACCACCCCTGGGGCGGTGTCGTCTTTTTATACTACAAACTATGTATATCATATTTACTTTTAATTCCCAGTAGCTATCACCTATGTTAGACAGTGCACTTCTACCCTAAACCAATCCCAAAGTGCCAACATCACTGCAGAAAATGGAGAACAAGAAGAAGAAAGAAGAAGGACTAGACACGCCCTGATTCCTCCATCTTGTCCCCATAATCCCCATAACAAAAATCCTAAAATCTACATTTTCACCCTGCGAATACTTTATTATTACACCATTCAAACCTGAGTGACTTTCACGTCCTCATACAAAGCTGGCAATTCACTGCAAGGATCAAAATCAACCTGACGGGGTTCTTGGCAACTCTGGACATCCAAAGGGATGTGCTGAGTTCCCACATTTTCCCACTGACAGTGATGGTGGAAAAACTGCAGATATCTGCACCTATGCAAGGCTGCCTGTAAGGTTTTCATGTCATGCAGCCCATCCACAAAAACTGCTGGACTTCCCTTTGGTGAGCCTCTCGATGGTAAAGATTTCTTTTTCCAGGTCGATTTAACTCTTCTGCAGTTTGTCATTCAGCTGCACCGTAAACTAATGTGACAATAATAGAGGTGAGCAATACAGAAAATGCAAAATGGTCCAAATTCAAGAAATTCCCTTAGTGTTGGCAAGGATCTGAGGATGCAGATAGCAGGAAAAACTGATCACCAGAGATGAGAAATGGCTGAAGCATTCCTTCAAATGAGATTGAATATGTCACTATGTAAGGTCTCTTTCTCAGGAGTCTGGCAAAGGATGATAAAGGTAATTTCCAGCAAAGACAGTGGACTTTGTCATATCTGATTGTAAAAATGTAGGAAGACTTGCATTATTACTTCACTATCCCTGAAAATTAGTTTTTTTACTTGACTGTGTAAAGTCATTTTGGTAGAAGATGAGGTTGCTGCTTCAGTGCTCAGGCTGTGGTCCTTAAGAAGAGAAAGAGATGTACAATGATGTTACACAGATGAAAAACAGTGCTGGACATTATTTTTCTACTTGTTGCTGTGGCATATCCTAGTACATAGTAAATTATTGCCTTAGATATAATTCATAATATTGTCAGAGACTCTAACTTTTACCTGTGCTTATCATTATTTCTCATCTTCATTTATATTGTTGCTGTTACAGTTTTCCTTCTCACTTGCTGTATCTTTTGATAAATTAGAGGACAGGCTCCTTGGGACAGTAGCCTTATTTGCTCAATGCTATCTGTGATGAAGTAAGTCCTGTTTTGGTCTCAACCAGATGTTTGCTAACACTCTAAAGAGAAAATAAGTGGCTTCAAAATGAATTGTGACCCCTGAAACAGCTGGCAGTAAGGCTCTCATCCTGAATTTGTTGCAGATATTTCACTGTCTATTTGTTTTGTAGCTAAAATGGTGTAGGGGGAAATTAGTCAAACTAAAAGTATTAGGAATTTAATGTCTTCCCCTCTTTTTGTGAATGAGACATCCAGAGTTTTAAAATCTCATCATTTGAACCAAGTTAGCTATTTCTTAGTTAGTTATTTATTTCTTAGTTCTTTATCTTAGTTAGTTACCTACCATCATTCATACCAATATCTGATTTTATACACTTTAAACATATGAAAAAAGCCTCCCTGGTTTCGACCTAATATGTGTCCCAAGTGCCAATACACTTGTCTGTCCTCCTGGTTTTGCTTTATTTTCCCTTTGCTGAAAATGCCAGATTGTATTTACTCAGCTGAGTCTCTTGTGCCAGCAAGCAGCAGGCGTGCTGACACCTCGCCGCAGGTCACCGGGGACCCAGCTCCTTGGATGCATTTAAATATTCTGATCAAAATACTGATGTTGTCAAAAGTGAAATATGGGTGTGCGTGCTGTGCAGCTCCTGGTTATTGTGGGATGTTCCGCGTGAAATGAAAAGCAGAGCAGAGTCAGTCGTGTGAGAATCTCTGCTGCCTTCTCTCTACGCTTCGCTGCCTCCTGTCCCTGCCTCTGAAAGCTGTACGCAGCCTTGGAACACCCAGAGCAGTGTGCTCCAATAAGAAAAGATAAGCTCTGAAATGGATGCATGGAAACAATCAGCAACTATGAAAACTTCATTTCATAAAGAAGAGGTTTAGATGGGATATGTTTTTATTTTTTTTAAAAAATTGATATTTAGACAAATACTGATTTTTTATTAATTATTTTTTAATGGAGGCAGCATACAAGGCATTAAAATTAGGCATTTATTAGAACCCTGTAAGGCACAGTATAAAAAAATCTACGTGTCATTATAAAAGAAAATTTCACTTCATGCTTGTCTTCATTTAATTTGTCTATAATCCCAAACATATTAGAGAACTGAGTAGATGAGGAATTGTGTAGGCTTGAGATTATAGTAAAACTAGGGGCATAAAAAGTCAATAAATGCTTTTTGCAGGAGATGTAGAGATGATTTTTAAAGAAGGGAAAGATAGTTCTACTGGAAAAAAGGAAAAGAGGGCATATACTCAAAGGTTGTATTTGACAGATAATTTAAATTGTTTTGGTGTGTTTGCATGTTGTGTTGCTGTTTATATGCAAGTCAGGATCTGGAAGAAGGGGGCTTTGAGATAAAGAGCTAAGTTTCTGTTTGAAAATAATGAAAGAGAATACTCAAAAATGAGTTTAAAAATGTAAAATGGATACTTGATATTTCATATTTTCCACATCCTCTTTTAAGCTATAACTAACAGAACTGAAGTTTGTCTGAAGTTGGTGACATGACACACACCAGTTTAAGCTTTTCCAAGAGTTTCCATACTTTAGTTTTTGATACTAAGAAATGAGTTACTGTTTTTGCTGCACTTAATGAGTTGAATGAAATTAAAAACCAGTTATGCAGCCTCTGAAATTAGTGGGCCTAGACACACTTGCTTTCACACAGAGAGTCATAATGAAAAGCAAAGAAATTTCATATCGTGAATGAGATTCAACCTGTTATGTTTAATTGAAATATATTTCAATGACATAGCTAACAAAATTTTCAAACAGTGCCAGTTCAGTTTCATATTATTGACTATTTTTAGCCAGCATCACAAATTAATTTAACATTTTCTGGCAATAATAATGGATATTCTAAAGTTTTACATATACTTTAGAATAAATATATAATTTTCAAATAAGTGTGGAGGATTTAATGTGAAGTGCTAAATATCAAGGCTAAATAAAATACATGTTTTTTTGATTACATTGTAAAGCTCAGTGGTTTTTTGGTATTTTATCCTTTCATGTTTTCCATGTTGTTTTGTTTTTTTTTTTTAATTTTCAATTTATTGGGCCAATACCTTCCCTTGGTACTTAGCAGAGTCTGTTCAAAGTTCTAGAGCAGAGACTGAACATCATTATTTCCCTCTGATGTATTATTACATCAGGGAAATATTACATTTCCCACTCCCGTTTCTCCATATGCAGCCTGTCCTAATGAAGTCTGGTCCTGACAAGTTTCTTCCATTGAATTCCTTTGTTTATTAAAAAACCAGAGGTTATACACTACCTGCTGCTGGGCAGAAACCTCTTTGACAAAAGTTATTTAATAATACAAAATATAAAATCAAGAAGGGTGAGGCTGAAGAAGATGCTCCAAAGAAATCTCTGACTGTAATCCCAATGCGGTATGAGAGAAACTCCTGATGACAAAGCGCAACAATGCCAGCTTTGTAAATCTGTATTTTCAGATCTTCTTTGCTTATTTTATAGATATAATTTTGTTTGGATTGTCTGAGTTCTACATCTGAGCCTGTGGAACGCTCTTTTCTCCACATTATCCAAAAATATTATAGGAGAAAATGTGATCAAATTTCTGGCACTAGAAATTCACATCATATGTGAATAAAATTTGATTTTGACTCCGTCATATCTTTCTGTTTTTTTACTGACTTGCCTTTTATGCAATAACTACCTAAAATATCTTGCCTACAAAGAAATTTATAAAGCAGTATATAACCATAGCTTCTTCATGAAAAGAATAATTGAATATTTCCCCTTCATTTAAATAAATATTTATCACTTAATAACAAATTTCTGGGTATTTAGTGACTTAAATAATCGTTATAAATTTGAGATTTTATACAGGATTATTAAAAATTAAATAGCCAACTTTGAACATATTTTATTTGAATTCCAATGTTATTTCTACCTTACAAACACGTCTATTTAACAGGATCATGTTACTACTTTTGTTTATTTCCTCTTCCCTTTGCTTCAATCTGTTCCCAACACCAGTTGCCCACGATTGTAAAACAATAATAAAAATAATAATGACAAAAAAGACTAGTCAACTGTTCCTGTATAAACTTCTTTTGAACAATTTTAAAGTAAGCTCTTTTTTCTCCTCTTTTAATTTAGAAGTGAGCCTTTTTCCTTCTTAATTTAATTCCATAAGCTCAGCTGCTCTAAAGGTTTAGCTTAATGGATTTTTAAATACCCCTTGTCAGAATGCCCTGTGGCAATCTGGTCGTGATTCTAAATGGCATCCAGCTGGACAAGAATGGATGCATCAAGAGGTACACCAAAATAAAGTAGGTTTGTTTTTTTTTTTTCCTTTGGATTTGAAGTAAAAATCCAGTATTAATTTCATGAGTGACTCATCTGCATTCCATTTTCTTTTATGCAGGTTTTTTTGAAGGTTGCCTCTGGAAAAGCCACAGCCAAAGGAAGTGTGCTTACTTGGAACTTGAGGATCTCATATATATATATATATATAAAATGGAAAAATGTCAGAGGGAGAAGAAAAAAGGCTTTAAATTCTCTTTAAGTTATAATTCTATAGGAGCAAAACTTCTGCCTTTGGTTTATTCCTGATAAGTTGAAAAGAGCAAGTAAAAATAAATATATTTAATTTTTATATTTAAATTAAATAGATTTTGAGACATTTCTTCCCTATCTCTGTGTTTTGTTTGGTATTACTGACACAGTTGTCTCTTTTATAATTCCAGCCCTGGAATTAGAAATTTGCTAATGTTACCATTTTGTAGAATGCCCTCTTGATGATTAAATTTGCCTTTTAACAGAAAACCAAACCAGACCAGACCAGACCAGAATGGAGAAGGAGATAAGAAATTTCTGTGTGAAAAAAAGTGTCCAAAAAAACAAAAAAAGGAGATGTTTTAAGATGGCACTGACTACTATTTAAAGCACTATTGGATGTATGGAAAGATAAAATTTTATTTAAATTAAAAACAAAATGAGAATTGGGAATAGCAATGAAAAGGATGAAAAAAAAGAAAAGATGAGAAATAAAAATGCATTTGGTGGTCTAAAGGAAAATCCAAAAAGGAAAACTCTTCAAAATCTTTGTTTCTAGAGTCACTAGCTGTGAATTTTAAAGATCCAAGGTGGTGAGCAGTATTTTTTTCCTTTGTTTATTTGGTAGGACACGTGTTTAATTCTGTTTTAATTCTAAGTACCAGCCCAAAGAATTTTCAGCATGTGAAAATCTAGGACGAGAGTAACAAAGAGGTCATCAATGACAGCACTGACAAAATTACTAAATAAGAAAAAATTACTTTAAAACCCCAATAACTGTGCCTAAAGGTTGGGAAGGGGCAATTTGACCTCACAGGTGGTTATATCAAGGGTTCAAATATCAAGGATTCAAACAGTCTCCTCATGTGGAGAAAGGATGAAAGAGGAGTAGAGTTACGATCCCTTTGAGAATCTTCAGTTAAAAAAAAAATCATTCCTATCTATAGAAACACAACTATGCTACCCACACTTCTAAGTTGTGGAGGAATAAACAGTTTATTTAGGTTCATTAACTCAAATTAGTGTTTTATCCCAGGATTTTTCAGATTTCTATATTCAAATAATTTAAAATGGAATATGAACATGTCCCTGTATTGAGAGCAGAAGGAAAGGAATGAATGAGCATGCTGAATATTTTTAAGGAGGTTTCCACATCCATACCGGACCATAAATTTGATGTCTCTTTATAAAAAATTATAAGAGAGCCAGAGAGGCTCCTGTAACCCCTGAGATTAACCCTCATTTTCAATTTCAGTGGGGTTTGACAAGTGATTATTTTTCTGATGGCACAGATGAGACTTTGATTGGCTCAGATGAAAAAATCATGATAAATCTCATTGCTGTGTGGGCAGTAAAACTGTGGCATGTACTGGTGAAAGTGCAGATTTCTGTTTTATCTAAGGCAAAGCTGCAAGAAATAGCCCCATCCAATAATTCATGATAACATAGCTGTTGAAAGCAAAGAGTTGATAATTATCAGGGATCTCTCCAGCTACACAAATAAAACATCATATTCAGATTTAATATGTAACAATAGTGATATCCCTGGGAGAAGTATGCATGAGCATATTTTAGACTAAAACCCTGTCCTTTTTCATTCCAATAAAACTTGTGGGTGGTGAGTGTAAGCAAATTTGGAAGTGCTTTATAAAACTTATTTTAGTATTTTTTAAGTAATACTTTAAAGTGCATCAGAAAGGGCAATAAATTACCCTTTCCTTGTGCAAAACTGATTTTCTGACATTTGGTGCAAGCTGAGTTCCTGAAATAAAATATTATCATATACACAATATAGTTTTGTTTAGCTATGGATACCTTTAAGTACACTTGCCAGGATAGCTTTAAGCACAGTTATTGGGTTTTATAAAGTAATTTTATCTTATTTAGTAATTTTGTCAGTGCTGTCATTGATGATCTCTTTGTTACTCTCGTCCTAGATTTTCACATGCTGAAAATTCTTTGGGCTGGTACTTAGAATTAAAACAGAATTAAACACACGTCCTGCCAAACAAACAAAGGAAAAAAAGCACTGCTCACTACCTTGGATCTTTAAAATTCATAGCTAGTAATTCTAGAAAGAAAGATTTTGAAGATTTTTCCTTTTTGGATTTTCTCTGACAACCAAATGCATTTTTATTTCTCATCTTTTCTTTTTTTCATCCTTTTCATTGCTATTCTCAATTCTCATTTTGTTTTTAATTTAAATATAATTTTATCTTTCCATACATCCAATGGTGCTTTGATCAGTAGTCAGTGTCGTCTTAGAGTATGTCCATTTTTTTTTTTCTCTGGCACTTTTTTTCACATGGAAATTTCTTATCTCCTTCTCCATTCTGGTCTGGTTTATTTGTTCTGTTTTGGCTTTTTGGTGGGTTTTTTTTGGTTTGTTTTTTGGTTTTGGTTGGTTGGGTTTTTCTGGTGGCTTTTTTGTTGGTTTATTTTTGGGGTTTTTTTTGTTTGCAAGCTACACTGAATAAACTGCTTTGACTTTCAAATGTCATACTCTCAAATTCTTTCCTGCTTACTCACTTCCTTGGGACAGCTTTGAGATCGGTACCTTCTGCTAAGGACCAAAGGCAAATTTGAACATATGGCAACACTTCTGAACTATGCAGATATTTCACTAATCTACTGTTTCTAACAACCATCACTTGTTTATCTCATTTATTTCTATTATATACACTTGTTAAGAAGCATCAGGTCCCAAATGTGTCAGTATGTGAAGTAATTCTCATTATTTTCTCATGAGTAAAAACACACGAGCATTGAAGTCTAGAGTAAGGTTTTCTGTGTGTTTATCCAATTTTTTTAGATGAGCTTAAATACTTGAAGCCCAAAGTGGAAAAGGTGATAGAGAAATTATCAATTTTGTGGTTTTTATTCACTGAGTCATAAAATCTGAAACAAGGAAATGCAGCTTGAACAATTAATAGGCTACCCCGTAGAAATTGACTCAATATGGGGTTGAAGATTTATTTTAAATAATCATGAATGTCTTGTTTCTCTCTTCATGAAGAACCCAGATATTCTTTATTCAGTACAGAAAAGTTGATTATCTGCCACATTAAAAAAAAAAAATGCAGACCAAAATTTTTACAGTTAAATAGCTTTGACCTTACACATGTTTTCAAATATTTTCCATTTAAAAAATTGCATTGTAGTAATAGACCTCTGATCAAACACAGATTGTGCTGTATGAGAAAACAACTTCATCTTGAAAGTAAAGAATACCAATACATCATACATTCAATAGAAAAAAATTCCTCGATTTGGAGAGTGAAAAAATTGAATATATGATAAACAGCTCATAAAGCAAAGAAAAGAATTAACTTTCCAGAATAGGTGTTTAGAATTTAAACTAATGGCACAGGTAAAATCTCACCATATTTTTCATTGCTAGGCTATTAAAAAACTGCCTTTAACATAACCCAGTAGCCATTTTTCTTTTAGGTAGATATGTATGAGATGGTGAATAAATTAATGTTTGTTATTTTACTTATTGCATTATATATGACTATGTTCTTGTCATGGACATTGCAAGGAAGGAAAGGGTACAAAACACAACAGTCCTGTATAGAAATAGTTTACTGCTCCAGCTGATAATGACAAATAACATATTGATAAACATACAGGTTCTGAGCATATTTATTGAAATAGATACCTTATAATTAAATTTAATGGGCATACCATTTTCAGTGTTTAGATAGTGACATTGCAGAGCGTAAGATAAAGTACATAAGAAATATACACTTTCTATAAATTATGTGTCCAAGACTGCATTTAGAAAGAGGCACAGTAGAAAATAAAGATGAAGAGATCTTACTTATGATGAATTATTCATGTTGTTGCAACAGGATAATATTTATTCCCAGTAATACACTTGTACCCCTGGAGACCTGAAATGCATCAAAACATGTTTATTGTGGATTGATAATCAGAAAAAATATGAAATATTCTATCACTACAATTGTGGAAAACTTCTTCTAAGAAGGAGGGGGGACTTTTTTTCTTTTTTGTAAGGAATTTCATTGAAAAAATCTGGCTTATGACAAAACAAAAGAGTAATCATTACCTATTTCTGGTTAGAGCTATTAAAATTAAATTTCTCTGTTCTGAATACAAATATATAGCATGCTCAACTTGCCTGAGCAAGGGAAAGATATTTTTGTTTGTTTTTTTTTTTTTTTAATTCCATGCATCCTAAAAATATATATTTTTTTTTCCCAGTGGAACTTTGTGACGGTGTTCACAGGGGTCCCAGGATGAGGGAAGAGATGAGGATCTGACTCCATGTTTCAGAAGGCTTGATTTATTATTTTATGATATATATTACATTAAAACTATACTAAAAGAATAGAAGAAAAGATTTCATCAGAAGGCTGGCTAAGAATAGAATAGCAAAGAATGATAACAAAGGTTTGTGGCTCGGCTCTCTGTCCGAGCCAGCTGGGCTGTGATTGGCCATTAATTACAAACATCCAACATGGGCCAATCACAGATGCACCTGTTGCATTCCACAGCAGCAGATAATCAATGTTTGCATTTTGTTCCTGAGGCCTCCCAGCTTCTCAGGAGGAACAATCCTAAGGAAAGGATTTTCCATAAAAGATGTCTGCAACACTGCTTGGTAAGCAATGTCCTCGTGGTCCCTCATAGAGGTGTCTAAGCACCAGGATTAGGGGCTCGTGGTTGATTTATCCATCTCATCCCATCAAGATAGATCATGTAGTAGATTGAATGTGTAGGGAGTCTTGATACCGCAGAAAAGTGCAAGTTCTTATAAAAAATTTGAAGGAGAGAAAGGCATTAATGACATGGCATGGTTGACATAGAAAGGAAGATTGGTTGTTTGCTGTATGTAAATGCAAATGGAGTTACTCACTGAGAAAGGTTTCTAAATAAATAGAAAAGAGAAAGAACTAAATAAAGTAAAAAGATATATAGCAGATGACAGAGAGGTGGTTAGGGACAGCCAGCACAGCGTCACCAAGGGCAGGTCCTGTCTGACCAGCTGTCCTGGGGTAACTTTATGATGCTTGTACCCCCGTTTTTCTGTTTGTCCCAGAAATAAGTTTTGCACATTTAAGACTGGTTCTGAGAGGAAAGGGGTAGAGAAAAAGTGCAGAGTTTATTATCAGAAACTGCACTCACTCCTCCACATTCCTGTTTCTGGACTGTGTTGTCTGGAGATGGATAGATGGAGGGACAGAGCTCTCCTTTGCTTTTTAGTTAGTTTTAGCTTGCTGAGGCAGAGAATTTCCCTGGACTGTTTGTTTTTTTTTTTTTTCTTTTTCCTGTAACTATTCATACCTGCTCTGGACTGAAGAACCCAGAAAAACACTGGCAGCTCACACCTGTGGCCCACTGGGCCCAGGATGCTGCATTTCCAGCACCAGAGGACTGATAAGAGACTGAGTGAGCTGAGCTACTCAGTTTGTTATCAGTCTGAGTTTGTCATCTCTGAGTTTGTCATCTCTTCAGAGTGACAAGAGGTTTTATTGTTTAGTACTGTTCATTTTTTTTTGTGCTGGTGAATGCTTTGCTTGTTAAATAAACATTTTTTCCCCACTTTTCTCCAAGGAAATATTTTCCTGAACCGGCTGGGGAAGGGGCTGCTTGAATCTGCTTTCTAGAGGAATCCCTTTAGAGGTTTTGTCCAAAATTTGCCCTAAGCCAGGACACCAACCCAGTGGTCTTCCACATTGGGGTGAGTCCATCAATGGACAAAGGAAAGGCTGTAGTTGTCATTTACCTGGACTCCTGTAAAACCTGAGACATGATCCCCCCACAACATCATCCTTCTATCTGAATTGGGAAGAGATGGATTTGATGGATGTTAGGTGGCGTCTATGATAGTTATAAACAGTACATGGATAAAAATAACTAAATTAGAATATCCTTAATATCTTGGTAGAACTTCCTTGGAAGTAAAAGCTGGAATATTTCCTGTATTTCCTGTAAATTCCCAAAATACAGGAATTTACAGGAAAAACAAGAAGCTGGAATCTTTCACTGGAAATACAAGAAGTAAAAGGCAAAGAATAAGAGGTTTCTAAGAGAGGGGTCAATAGTTTTATGAAGGCAATTTTGTGACATGTGCATCTGATGTGACTGAATAACTCCAAGAACCCATTTCTGTTCAAGATGCTTTAGTTCTTCTGTGCTCCTTGCTGTAAGGGTGAATGAGTTAACCTCTACCCCGAGTTCACCAGTGAGGAAACAATTTTCCAAGGCAGTGTAAAGTCCTAGAACTGGACATAGGAATTTAAGGGTTGGAAGGCAGCTGGGAGATATAAGAATGAAATTCCCTGAGGGGAAGTGCAGGGATTCATTCCAGCAGCAAAAACATGTTTTGCCATAAAGCCTTCCAGAACAGACTGTTTAGCTGAGGGCTTCTAAGGGACTTCTCATGGCCCTGGCCATCTCCATCCTGCAGCATGTCTTAGCAACATTTTGTGACTGCACTGTGAGCCAGTTTGGGAAAGCCACTGTGTTGAAAACATGAGGAGGTCAGGGGTGCAGTGGTGAAGAGCTATCGCCGGCCAGGGTCTGTGTACAAATCACAAACGGGACAGGACTACTGGGAATATGCCTTGAGCTGTTTTATTTTCCAGCATCAGTCTCATTGCATGGTTATGACAATGGGAAGATGCCACCAGCTCACATCCCAGGCAGCAGACCAAGAACTTATTCTTACAACTTATTTTATAAGTTTTTTGACCAATCACACAAAGCAAAAGCACATTGACAGTAGTTCTATCCAACCACTATAAGCACAGGTACCTTTAGTTAAAACAATGCTTGCTTATTTTGAATAAAATACCTGCTTGTAAGCCTTAAAACACAGAGCTCCATTACTAAGCTTCAACCTTCCTTATATCTTGCTAGATAAACTTTTCTGTAGCTTAGAGAGTTCTTCTGGACAAGTGTTAATACACAGACCATTGTTCTATTTTTCCTTGCTTTTCTACTTTTAAATATATTTTCCGCTGGCCAATCTCATGGCTGCTGCTTAGCTCTAATCACAGTTCTGCTGTCTCTGGGGCCTGCCTTTTGCAGCTTTCCCAAAACCCTCTGATTCTGTGGATTCCCACAAAAGAGTGTCTGTGTTGGTGGGGGAGGATGACAGTTTTTATCCAGAAATAACTCCTTGAGCTGTCATCCTATGAAGTCACAGTTGCATTTGTGGTGACAAAAAGGTGATGATGGGTGTGCAAAGCTGGATAGACTTAAATCTGTCTAAATTGCTAGGGGGAAAAGGCAAAGAGAAAAAGCTGCAGCAGGGTGAGTGATAGCTCCTGTCCATCTCCCAGCTGCAAACAGAGCTGGATTTCGTCTGCTGCACAGTGCCTGACAAGTACTGGGGCCCTCACTGCAGTCTCTTTTGGCCACCTTCATTTCTGTTTAAAGTCCTCCTTAGGAACTAAGACTATTCAAGTTCATGTTGGGGCTATTGGGTTAAACCTATACTGTTGAATTTTGTGGAATACAAACTCTTACAATGAAAGCACTCAAGCATTTTAAAAGTTTGCATCTGAGGTTTTATTTAAAATGAAAACAAAAAACCACCTTTGAAAAGCTTCTCAAAGCAACCCAGGAATTCAGCATGTGTGGTGTTATTCCTTATATGAAATTTATGAACTAGGCCATTGTATCAGATCAGCAACACATGCTCTCAAGTCTTCAAGGACACAAATAGACCTTCCTGCAAGGCACATGGAAAAGCCTTTTCAGCATCAGAAGCTATCGAACACTAAGTAATCCTGGCTAGAAAACTACGGAATTGAAATTAGCATGCTGAAGGAAGGAGATTAAATTGATATGTATTTAATAGAAATTTGGTGCGCAAAACATTCCTTATATTGTTTGGTACTTTTTGTTCCAATCTTTTCTTGAAATGACAAAACTAAAGTAAACTGCTAGAAGGCTTTAGGGAAATTTGACCAATATATGCATTTGAAATTGTCAGTGTAATGTAGCAGTAAAACCACTACCAAATTGGTTCTGAAATCATGAAACAGAAAATATTACATTTGCAAACCACTGAATAATATTTTTTTTATAATTGACAATAAGTTGGTGCTGATACTACCAGGAGTCCTGAATTCCTAATGTAAAAAAAAAAATAAATCACATGTTTCTTCTTCATCTTTATCACCAATATAAACCTGATTTCAGGAAAATCACCACGTAATATGAAATCTTCACTGTCATTTCAATATTAAGTATGTAATATGTATAATAAGTGGGAATCATGTGCATTTACCATCTAATAGGAGAGCAAGTAAGATAATTTTAAGGTGTTCAGCATTCATAAATTTATAAAAGTGTGGGGAAAAAAAGGGAAGGACGGTCACAACAAAATTCAATTAGATATTTTTTTCTCTCAGAATTTGAACGAAACACTACTGGCTGATTCTGGATTATTTTTGGGGGGGTTGTACTAATAATAACAACAACAACAACTATTATTATTATTACTACTACTACTACTAATAATAATAATAATATTTTATCAATACCCAAGGCATTACTAAACATGGGGCAAGAGAACAGGAGAAGATAAAATGTAATTTAGTGCTGTACTCAAAAGGGTTCTAACTGAACTAAAAGGATACTGAATATTTTGTCGAAAAATCAATAAATTGACTTAAGAGCAGAGAATGGAAATATTTTAACATGTACCTTCACACAGATACACAGAAAAGCAGTGTTGAAATTAGAGAGGAATCTTTTATTTGAGTTTTTGTCTTATGCTTATAATAGCATTAAGGTCAGAATTTTAAACCAAGAATGCTTAAATGCACTGTCTTACTGATTAAATTAGATCAAGGAGAATGACAGACATAAGAATACAATTCCAAGAGAGCAAGTGATGTGTCCAAACCCATAGGCAAATTGTAAAAAAAGTTAATCAAATTTACAAAAAAAACAAATTAGAAAGAAAGATGCAGAGGGCTGTCTGTAGTGATGGCATATATTAACAAGAAATAAGCATTGTTTCTTTGCATATCAGTGCCAACAACATAAGTCATATCCTAAGGATATCTCAAATGAATTAAAACAAGGAAGCAATGTGGTATAACTGCTACATCTAAGTGAGGCTGGTAGAAATAATGTAAATGTTGGTCTTACACCCCAAATACAATGAAGAGTTTTTCTAAAGAAGAACATAAATGACTCGACCACCACCTCACCCAAACCCCCAGTAATGGAGCATGTGATTTTATCTCTGCCCTATGTGTGTTCTGGAAGTCTCTGAGCTTGGCAAACAGAAGACTCTCAGATTTAAAACCTTGAACACTTAAACACCAGAGACATTTATGAGGTTCATAAAAAGAGTACACGATAGATAAGAAATGTTTGTCACGTGAAAAAAGATAATGATAAAATGAACTCTGAAAGGCACTGTTCTTAGAAAGGGGGTGCTTTAAAATTAGAAAAAGATTTTAGAAACCTGAGAAGGAATTATTTTTTCTCAGGCAAAACAACTTTTGTTTGAAAGATCATGCTTACTAAAGGAAATTATTATCTACTTAGTACAAATTAGCAGGGATGGAACAAGCTTTGTGTTTTTCCACAATCTGACTTCTACAACACAGCATTCTCACAATAGCTTTCAATTTATATTGGTATTTTTGAGGCTGCTGTTGTCTCGCTGAAGCTGTCGTACTTCTGCTGTCCATGGAACTTGTGCTTCCTATGGAAATGAGTGTCACAATGTTTTTAATTCAGGGGACTAGAAAGAATTCATGTTATGTCTAAACCTCAGTTATGTTTATATTTCATTTCGTGGGGTTTTTTCTCTCTGTGGTATTACTAAACAAGAAAAATGCTGATGAGAATAGGAATACCAGTATTCCTTTACTTGGATTCTCAGAGCATTACCACCCCTTTTAGATTTTTTTGGTTAATGAGGTGGAACAAAAATAATGCTTTTCTTTGAAAGAATAATCTCAAAGAAAGCATTGTAAAGAAAAAGTTTCCTGTGATTCTAAATCAAGTTCTGTGGTTTGGCTTTCCAAACCTATTTAAAGTATATCCAAGAGTCACAGAAACCACACTATGCAGACAAGGCATTCAATTTGCAGTCCTAAATTAGATGTTCTTCTAACTGTTGAAAAAAGACCAAAGTATTCCTTTGGTAAATCTGCATTTTAAATTGTGTGAAATTTTATGTTTATGTTTTCTTGGGTTCCTTATTGTTTTTCCATCTGTTCTTTGTGGTTCTACTGGATTTCAATGACAAGAGAATAAAACTGTGAAAACCTGTGAAATATTTTTTATTCCACAGCTGGCATTTGGAGAATTTCAAATTTTAATGGGATTATTTGTTCAGTTCCACATTGCTCACATGACTGTTGTCATGTTGGGCAGAAATTAATCAACCAACACTGCATTCGAATGCTTAACTTAACAGGAGAGGCAGCTGCTCTAGGAAAAGAGAAATACTTCAAAGTTGATGTCTTCTGAGGATACAAAGCATTTGGGGCACCCCTAAGTATTTATAAAGCTTGATTTTGAGAAGTAGCTTTCTTTTTTTTTTTTATAATGGGACCGATTTATATTTTGTATTTAAAGAGAAACAAGCCAAACAATGAGTTTACTTATTTATGTATTTCAGATGTGGTTGGCATTAAATCAGAAAATTTAAATTTCATAAAGTAACACAATTTATAATAAATTTGCTTCTCCTACCTTCTCCTTAGGCATAGCACTTGTTCCACATCCACCTATAAAGCCCTGATGGGCACCCTCATGACCAAACGCTGCCTGTAGCGGCTGATGAAATTTGGGGAGGAGATGAGAAAAGGGCAAATGTTGAACCACCCTGTAGTAAAAAAGCTGATGGAAGGACAAGGAAGGAAAGGGAAAGAAAATAGAAATGCAAAATTTTTGTCGCGTTTGAAAACACCATGAAGACTGGTCATACCTTTATGGAGAGTAAAAATAACAGTGTAATGGGACAAGGAAACTATGAAAGAAATTAGGAAAGCAAATTATGATGCTCTCTTATATTGCAGGAAACACCTCTGCTGCTGCAAAATCACTACAGAAGAATATAACTTCTAAAACAAAGCTTGTCCATTGTACTGTTAATATTTGAAAAGTTCTCTGGGTAGGTTGAACTGAATCCTACATTATGCAACTGATATTTTCAAGAGAAAATAAGGAATTAGTGGTGATAGGGACTTATACCTCTTAAAAGGGATTTATTGTCTGAATAAACTAAAAGTTATGAGGTTTTTGAGAGGATACAGTGAAATTCATGTGCACAACTCTGCGAGAATAAGAGCCACAGGTATCTGAATTTTACACTTCAGCAAAATATCTTTATTTTTTTGTCAATTACCCATCTGCAATCCACACTGTCAATGTATCCAGTCTACTATCAAATTAAATGAACAGGAGTTTTATTTATTATTAAAGATAAAGTAAGTAGTATGGTCTCTTTTTCAAACACTTAAATGGGATTTTTTTTTCACACAATCATGAATTGAAAATAAAGCAATTGCTCACAAAATGTGAAAAAAAATCCATTTATCTAATTATTAGGAATTCTTCTTCTATATATTCTTACTTATGCTGTTATCAAAGAGATGTTTTTTACCAAAACATTTTTTCAAGGATGAAGAGAAGAAAAAAGGCCTGGGTCCCTCAGTGAGTAATTTCATTCGCTGTATAAAGCTGGAATTTAATTTTGTCTTGCAGCTTGAGAGATCTCTGACAAGAAACATTTGATTAGCCAGTTATTGCACAAATGCAAACAAAACATATTCTCTACTGTCTTACTGCACAAATTAAATCACAAAGGATTACCATTTACCTGGTGTAAAAGAGCAGTTTGAATATCAAAGTTCTGTTCTTTGAAACAGAGTTTGTCTGAAAAGTCATGTAAGGTAAGCTTTTTGTATTTGTTTTTTTTGCTCACATTCCTGAACCCCTCCCAGCCCTGCAGCTTTTCACTAGCAAATTTTTGTTAGATATTTCTTTATGGCAGAGATTATATGTTTGTAGTGTAGTTAGTATAATAGAATCCTATGCTTAATGGAGCCTAGGTATTGGTGGCTGTCAAGATGTTAAGGTAACAATGTAGTTTTAATATTTTATTTCACAAAACCAGTGAGAATTTACGTCCTCTCTGAACAGCCACATGTACTAGAAACTGAAAGGATGCACCATAGAATGAGGGGGTTTATATATTTATTATAAAAAAATATCACCTGAAAAAAATCCCAGACTGTTCTAATACAGTCTCAGAATCTTCTTTGTGAAATTAAAAGGGAATGAAATGACTAAACTGCAAAAAGAAATCTTAAGGAAAGCAAGAGTATTATCAAACTAAAACTGTTCATGGTACTCTGTGTAATAAAATTGGTGGGTTTTTTCAGTCTAAGTAGCTCAGGCAAAAAAAAAAAAAAAAAAAACACAGCCTCTGTGAGTTTACCAAATAAGAACTTCCAATCAATGTAAATTAAATTGAAGTTCTTTTTAATTTTAAAGTATCTGGGTAAGGTACATCCATGGCTAACAAAAGGGAGAAGGAGTAGGGATGCTTTGTCTCAGCACAGTATGGAAATGGGTTCCTTGGACATTGCATCTGAGTCAGTCAAGACAAATTAACTAATCAAATGTACTGGATATTTCTTGATTACATGAACTCAAACTTGATAATAAATTTTAAAATATGAATTGTTGTTTCTCTCTCTTCTATTGGTTACTTTTTATTTACTTAGAACTCTGTTTAAAACAAAGTTGAGTACTATGTCTCAAGAACGAAAACCTGGTATATAAAACGCCTAAAGCCAGGCAGAAGTTTGATAAAAACTTGGTTTTCATTAAACGTTCCTAAAAAAGGGGGGAAATTCTTTTCCCTCAAAAGAGCAAGGTGAAGAAATGTGAAAAAGGAAGAGTGATGCAATGCTTGGATCTTACTGTAGGAGGACACAGTATGGGTAATGTAGAATGTAATCTTATCCCCCAAGGAGTTGCAGCTGGACCCTATTACTAAAGATTAGCGGCAGGCCGGATGATAACAGGCAACACCTGTAGCAAATAAGAACAAGTGGTATAAAAGAGAGGAGTCAGAAGAGATAGAGAAGTCAGATGGCTTCTGCAAGGACCAAGCACAGTCAGGGTGTAGAGGAAATGGCTGCGAGAAACTTTGAGGAGGTATGAAACTCTAGCACTATGGAATCCTTGCCCCATAATGATAATAGAACTGTTGTAATATATAAGACAACACCTTAATTGTAAACTGCTCTCAGATTTCCTTCACAGAGTCATAGAATATGCTGAATTGGAGGGACCCAAAAAGATCATCAAGCCCAGCTCCTGGCTCTGCATGGACACCAAGTGTCACACCTTCTGCCTGAGAACATTGTCCAAATACTTCTTGAACTCTGTCTTGGTGCTGTGACACTTCCCTGGGCAGCCTGCTCCCGTGCCCAACCTCTCTCTGGTTGAAGAACCTATTCCTGACATCCAACCTAATCCTCCCCTGACCCAGCTTCAGGCTGTTTCCTCAAGTCCTGCCACTGGTCAGGAGAGTGAAGAGATCATTGCCTGCCCTGCTGCTTCCCCTCGTGAGGATGTGGAAGGCAACACTGAGGCCTCTCCTCAGACTCCTCCAGGCTGAACAGACCAAGTTGTAGTGGGATACAATATAAGAAAATAAAGATAGTGTAGAAAGTAATCTTACCCCTATGGAGTAGCAGCTGGGCCAATGATCAAAGATTAGGAACAAGCCTGACTTTACAGGCCACAGCTGTGACTAGAAGAAGATGCTATAAAACAGTGGGGTGGCTGGATGAGAAGGGAACTGGAGTCAATTGGCTGCTTTGTGAAGAAAAAAGAGCTGGTGCTCTGAGGAGGTGCCCATGAGAAACACCAAGAAGGTGTGAAACTTTTGTGACAAGGAGACAGCACTACGGAACCCCTGCGATAAGATGACAATACCAAGTGACCTCAGCCACTCCTCACACAATTTCCCCTCCAGGCCCTTCACCCTCCTCATGGCCCTTCTTTGGACACTCTCTAATGGCTTCATGTCTTTTTGTATATTGTGGCACCCAAGGTACACCAATGTATTGTAGGAGCCACACTAAAGAGTCAGAGTTCTTTCTATCAGAATATAACTTTGTGAGTAGCTGGAGGGTGGGAAAGTATTTTTTGACTGATGTGGGAGGTTTTAAACATTTTTAGGCCATATATGTAAATGCTCATAGTGCAACTCTTAAGGAAGATGCTGCATTACCCATCAGCTACATAAGTATGTTTTCAAGTCTTTGCCAATAGTTTTGTAATAGAGATCCAGAAATTAGTTTCTCAATAACCCAAAGATTTAGCTGCCATGATTTTAATTAAGAAGCGATGTTTATTGCAAATACCAGATCTATCAGAAACCAGATAGGCAATTGGTTTTTTAATCTTTACCCACTTATTTCTGCATCATTATCCTCTTCATCCTTCAGGTAATGCATTCTTTGAAACATTGTTTTTTTAAAATTTTTTTTGCAAAAAAACTGATAAAATTGGTTGAGCTCAAGCATATTCCTATAATATTATATTCTGCCACAGATATAATTTAAAAGTATGACTTTTTTGACAATGTTATAGTTAACAAGTAAAGAAGTACCTCATTGCATTATCCCTAGATTAATTTTAGAAACATATTTTGCAAAGAACAGATATTTTATATTAATTTGAAAACCTGGCTAAGAACTTTCATGGAAAGAAAGCAAAACAGATGTTGATGCCTGAATCTTCTTATGAGAAAACAAAAGGAGCAAGTTAAGTGATTACTTATAGAATTGTACTTAAATTAAAATCAACAGTGATTTAACACTTTTGATAATTGTGTACATAGAAACTTGAAAACTTAAAAATCAGTAGATAATTACTCTAAAAGCTCTCTTGCAGTCATAGCTCCCACAAAAAGGAAACCAAAAAGCCCTCAAACTCTATAGAAATTATTAAGTTATTTTTTCCAGGACTTAAAAATCTTAGGACCATAAGGCCTGTGAAAATCTGGGAGAGAGGTGGGCGTTGAGTATGTGGCTGTGTGGTTTATTTTCTATCTGGGCTTAAAACAAAACAAGTCTTTTTTTAACAAGACACAGTATTAAGGCAAAATTAAACAAACAAACAAATAAACAACCCTTGTGTAGAGAATGTAATAATACCAGAACTCCTCTCATTTATTTCTCCTAAGGAAAGAAATTGCATTGTCTTCAGAATCCAATCTGAATAAGGTGTTTATATGATGAGCATGTAATTGTGATATTGCGAAAAAATATTCTCAGAATCAGAAGTGTTCAGAAAACACATCAGTTTCATTGCAGTTTTTAACATTCTTGTTGAAAACAAACCTTTCCAATCCTTCTGTGTTCAATGTGGATTAGGTTTTTTTGTGCATTTCTTTCTTTTATTTTCAGCTCCAGTGGCTCCCTCTGTGTTGTTCCTCAGTGTCTATACAGGCTTGCAGAACAGCAGTGAAGATCCTTCTCCTTTCTCCCTGCATCCTGGGAGGTGGTTCTGTTCCCTTTCTACATTTCAATGTGATGCTGTGAATTTCCCCTCCACACTGTGCCTCTGCAAGTCTCCAATTTCATTCCACACTGTCAAATCCCAGCCTCTCACAAAAAAAAACACTGGATGAGACCAGAGCCTGTGACTGACATCCATTTTCACCCCTTGAGGATGGCCTGTGTCACTCAGTGCGATGGCGGGTCATCCACTGCCTAAACCAAATGTCAGGCTGTAATGTGACACACAGCAGCCTCTCAAATTTTCTTGGACTCTTCTTAGAATTCCCAGCACCTTCTTTTGTTGAAAATATTATGGCTCTCTCTCAAAGTTATCTTATGCAGTTGTTGGAGTAAAAGAAACTTTAAATATGATGTTTCAAGCAACCTTGATAAAATGCTTATGAACTGGTTGAGGGTAAAAATTTAGGAAGTTTTAAGTTCTCTTAATTTCTGTAATCAAGATAAAACAAGGTCTGAGGAATCAAAAGATGGGAAAATAAAGACTCATAGAACAGAAACCTCTTGAGACAAACATGCTTACAGCTTTTTTTTTTTCTACCACTTACCCTTTGGAAAGTTCTTCTTAGATGGTATTTCGATCAATTCAGTATTGAAATACTAAACTTAGGCCTTACAGATTACAAGAAATTTGGCTGGTATAATTTAATTTTATGAAGTTTTTTATAGATCCACAAAGGACATAGAAGGAGTAGAAGAATCTATATATGGCCATAAGAGGAAAAATTTTTTATCAGCTTTTAAGTATAGAGTGTGCTTGGATATCTGATACTTCTGGAACCAGTCCTGAGTGATAGTTTCATTGCTGCTCTCAAGACAGCAATTAATTAGAGCAGACTGACAATCATGAAATGAATGCACACAGTATGCTTGATATTTAGGCAGAAATTCCACCTCATGTCTATGTACAAATATAATGAAAGTCCCATTGCTGTTTACAGAAACTTATTTTTTAGATTATACATGTAATATTTCAATGATGCAAGGGGAAAAATAAAAGCTGTGTTTGAATGCTGCTTAAAAGTGAAGACTGCAGTGTTTAGTGGTCAAAAATATTTTATTTGATTCTATCTTCCATCTTTGGTTGTGTATTTCTCTCATGTGAGGAAAAGGCTAAAAAGATTTTGAAAAAAAACTGAAATTGTTACTTGTGAAAGGAAATATGAAAGTCTTTCTGTACCTTAACTGAGTCATTCATTACAACAGAAACAAATAGTTTGTGATTTTTTTTTTTTTTGTCTTGGGTATAATTAAAGAAGTGTTTCAGAGTACCTCACATTAGCTAATTTGAAAGTCTAAAATGAGAAGTAAGTTGTGTCTGACTGGCTTTAAAAAGTGTACATTTTAAGATTAGTTTCTTAGGTTCACATCTTAATATCTTTGAATGACTTGATGTTCAAGACAGATGTTTCAGCACTGATTTACATTGATTTGGAAAAGAGAAGTATTAATTTGAGTGAGAGCTGCTTTGTATTCAGCTGCTGTGTAATTAAGCATATCTATACATACGTTATCCATAAACTTCCCTAGTTTCAATTTTTTTTTTATATGGATGATTTTTTCATGTGTATAAAATTCATATATGTGCATACAGATGTGCAAACTTATAGGCATATAACACCTATAAATTTATAAATATGAAAACCAGTAAAGATTTATGGGACCAATTCGAGCTTTTTAAATTATGATCTGTGCTTTCAAGATTAAAAATAACTCTGATGCAGGCATGTAAAGGAAAGGGTGTCTGTAATATGCCATTTTTGCATTGAAGTGAGCAAAGAGAGAGTGTTTATATGAAGATCTTTGTAAAACATATTCTTACTCCTGTGTTATAAGGGTATTTCTGACATCCATTCAATACATGAGAGGTCTGGAATACCTTTATTGCACTGTGATGGAGGCTTAGAAAAAGAGTGCCAGGTATATCATTTAACAAGTTTGAAAAATGGACAAAAAATAACAGGAGTTTTTACTCCCACTTTCATTGGCCAAAATAAAGTGGAGTTATTTATGCTTTACTCCCCTGTTGAGCTCTTCCTGCTGCACTTTATCCATCTCAAATCAGCCTTCACTCATACAAAAAGATACTAATTTAATTTGAGAAAAATGATACCTTCGTCGGGCTGATTGTATGTTCATCCTTGTTTAATTCCTTATTTCATGTTTATGAGAGGGTGAATAAAAAAAACCTAGATATTTATTGTTTAGCAGAAGTTCATTTTCCCCCAAAATAATTCACTTCCTGAGGAACTCAACATTCTAAGGGTATTGTGGGTTTGAAGAAAGGGAGGATGGTGGATTCTTTAAAGGGGAAAAAATCCCCTAGATTATACAGAAACACATTAATCATGACAGGCACTTACAGAATGTGTTCCTAAGAGATACATTTGATTTTGCTGAAAGTGAGATCTTATTGCTTGCATCACTGCCATTACAAAGGGAATTCGACTCATTCTTCTAGAACGAAGCATCACTTTCTAAAACAATTATTAGTAAGGAAGAGCATTAAGATACAATACTTCTTCAGGGCTTGCCTCAAAGAGATTAAATGAGAAAGAATTACGTTACATGCGTAATGGGAAACAATACTGTAACAAAATGAATATTTTTTTTCTGCTATCTGATGAATGTGTGTCAATTAAATGTAATAATTAAGAGGAATAATTGTGCCAAATATGTCTTATATATCAACAGTGCCAAATAAGTAAGAAATAATCAGGTTTTAAGGAAGATGAGCCTGATCTGTATCCACAGCTAAAAGACTGGGTGATTTTTTATGGGAACACCAGGTTGTACATGAGTTACAGTCAGGTGATGGTTCACAGGCAGCCTGGGAGAGAAAGCAACAAAACCTTCTGTGTTCATAGACCAATCCAGAAAAGAAAGTGAATTAACCTTGTGAGCCCTCAAGCTCATTTTTGGCACAACGCTCTTTTTCCAGGGGTGAACTATATAAGAGAACAGAGGAATGTTACTCCATCTTCACCTGCTGAGTTTGGTGGGCGAGTGAATACATAGTAAGGCAGGAGGGAAGATTAATTATGCTACTACACTGTTCTTAGCCTTGTGCTCCCCTTTTTTGGGGCAAGATAGACAATAAAAATAAAGTTGTCCTGTAAACCAGAACTAAAAAGTGATAAAAAACAGCAAAAAAGGGGTCATCTTATCTTACTTCACCCCCCCCCCCCATTTTCTTGTATGAGTGTGTTTTTTTCTTTTTTTTTTAAATGTTATTATTTTTCATTTATTTTTTGAGTTCAGATAAAGTCTTGTCTCAAGACTCAAAACCTTTATTTTCACTTTCTAAGAAGTTGATCATAATTGGTTTGCTCTTCCTAGGTGGGAATCTCCTGCCATTATGCACTACTTCATGGATGGGTGAAGGTTATTTAAAACTGGAAGTCTCAAAAAAGAGTGTAATGAGAAAAGGCAAGAAAGTGAAAGAATAATTTTCCTAATTTTTAATTATTCATAGAATTTGGAGCTGGGAATTTTTTTCTTACATGTTTATTTTTTTTTTAATCTTTAGATTAGAATACCTCCTTATTAAAAACAAGGGACCATTTAACTGCTGTCAAATAGCCTTTAAAGTACATTCCATGCTAGATACAGAGATAATTTTGAAGAAACAGACCTGTTCTTTAAATCAAGCTCAGGAAAATGTTTGTAGTCTTGTGCTGTTTGTGAGCCTCTTTCTCTGACAGCTGGTCTGCTCTACAACTCATTGGAAAAGCAAAGTGTATGGAAAAGTACAGTGAACTGCCCAGGAGAGCTGTCAAAAGAAAAGTCTAGCAGTATGTATAAAGCAGAATATATTCCAGTGAAACTCTTTCTTTTAATAGGAAAACAAAGGAAAAATCAAGGCTCACCTCTACATTCTTATTTCTTTTTCTTTCTTTTACTCTTCAAAGCATGACACGTGTATTTGAGAAAATTCCTGCTTTTTCTTATTCCCCATTTTCCTTCATACAGGTATCATGAAAAGGATTGAACTTCAGGAATGCTACAAATTTTAGGCAAATATGTTTTGCCTAAAGAATGATTTTGGAGGCTTGTCTAGGAAGTGTAACTACTGAGTCATTTTTGAAGGTCAGCTCTGAATTTATTGTGCTCCTTTCAGGCTTTCTTAGTGCTGTAGTTACAGTTGCATAAACAGACCAATATGTAATGGAATTTCAGGAAGGGAGACTGTTATCTTGAATATTGATTGAGGAAATGTCCTAAAGGTTCTAGTTATAGATATTGCTGTTGAAATTCTGTTTTTAGAAGGCAAAGGTCAGCCTAAAACTGAAAAGAAGGAAATATTAAATCAAATTAGGTGGATAGGATATTCTGCTAAGATGCATAAACAAGCCCATTAGACCTTTACTGGGCTAGAGAACTTAGAATACAGGAAGGGAGTTCACAAATTAGAAATCATTAGAAGGGGAGGGGCAAGCCATCAGAATGATCAGACAATCAGAAATTCTGATGGCACAAATTTGAAGAGTTAAATTCTTTTACTCTGCTTCATCCGTCCACAGTTATTTTGGAAAGTTTTCTATTCGTGGTAGATTAACATGAGCATGAGGGAAAAAGACTTTTGAGTACAGACTGATGTTTATTCTGAAGAAAAATTTTGTAGCAAAATCCAGTGACTGACAACCAATGGTTCTGTGGTTAAACTGGAAGTATTAATAAAGGGTTTTTCCAGTGATGGTAACAGATCACAAAGCGAATTCCCCACTAAGCAGAATCCTAATCTGGAAAGTGTATCTTTCTAAAGGTTGTAAGGTCAATCAAAAATTTGCTGCAATTTTTATTTTATATGCCCTATGAGGAAGCTCAATATTTATTTTAATAGTCCCTATGAGGCCTAGAACGTACAAATCCTTACATAAAATATAATACCATGATTCTGTGCCTATCTACAGTTCATCCAATGTATGGAGATGAATTATATCAATTAAGGTCAATTATGAAGATAAAATTAAGAACAAGTAGAACAACTCCAAAGCTCAATTAATCAAGACCTTGATAATATCTGAATTCATCTGTATATGATGCTACAAACATAAGTTGAAAAATGTTGTCACACTCCAGGGACTGACTACAGCTGGATAACATTTGCAGTACTGTGGAAAAAAAGATTTAAGATTTAAGAACTGGGGACATGAACAAGCAATGAAAGCAGGCAAAAAGGACACCTCAGGAAAGAAAAAATAAACAAAATGTGACCAAATTCTAGAAAAGTCTCCAGCCTTTATAATACAAGGCAGGAGTAGAAGAAATTAGCATATTGTTTATTTGTATACTTGACAAATAAGAAGGATGCTGATAGTGGATGCATTACCCAGAAATATATTTCCTATTGACTTCTTCTTATCATTGTTTAGGATGATGGATTCAACACACTGTATTTAGTTCAGCAATTTGATGATACTTCTGAAAATAGGTAGCCTGGTTGTGATAACCTGCACAAGCTCTCAGGATGAAGGTGACATTTTATATTACATATTTATGTATCCCTTATCAGGTGGAAAGAAGACAACCAGGAAACTACTGATAATTTTTAACATATCTGCATAACTAAGATGATTTGCAATCAAAAGTGTCGTATCTTTTTTCTAAAAATTTTCTTGGGTGTGTTACTACATTGAAAAGTAAATTCTCACTTTATGCAGAGTTAATTTCCTGTGCTAAAATTTATTTTGTATTTATAAGAAAAAATCCAAAAAGATAATCATACTCCAAAAATTAAGATGGAGAGAGTAAAGGAAACTAAGGATTGGAATTTTGAATAAAGAAATACTTTGCTACAAAGATGCAACTTAGAGACAGCATATTCAGGAACTTCATCATCCTCTCAACAAAAGGAATTTTATTTTGATGTGGGTTAGTTTCTACAAAGGTAATCTTTGTGTAACTGCATGGTGAGAAAAGCAGTGGAAAAATGCCGACTCTTTGGAATAACCACCCCTCCAAAAACATATTGAACAGAATAAAAAAGCAATTCTTTCTGAATTGAACAGTAATTAATATCAGCTTTATTTTGTCCCTCTGGGTAATGGTTTTTAAATGGAATTTTTGGAGAATGCAGACTATGATTTCAGCTGAGGATTAGTCAGGCATATTTTAACTTCATGAAACTTCAGTAGAGGTAGACCTTGAGATTATATTCTTTATTTTACCTTTGAGGAACAATGCTGGTCCCCTAAAGATGAAAATGTGAGGACATGGGGAGAAAAACAACCAGCCCCACCACAAAGGCTTAGAATGTTTTTTCTTTGTCCCTTGCAGACTCATAATCTGACCCTTTTAATACTGAGGGAAGAGACCTAAGGCAAACCAACACATGATATAGTCGTAGAGGTGTCAGGATTTATTTTGCTTAAGTTGTTTTCTTCTATCACTGCTTCTATATATAGTGGACTTACAGTTGTGCCAAAAAAAACCCCCAAAACGTCAATCCTCTTTGATGAAACCAGATAACTAAAAAAAAAAACAAAACAAAAAGAAAGAAAGGCCAAGACAGATAAGGAGTTTTTGGAGTTTTGGTTGCATTTGTTCTTCTCAGCCTGGCAGAGGTTGATGCCGGACCATAAAATATAGCAAGTTCTCTTTTGTTTTCAAACCTCCTGCTCATTGGGAATGCCAATGTAGTTTTGCTCTACCAATGAGCAATTAAGAAAGTGCGATATATTTGGGGTTTAATTATTCCGTGTGCTTTCAGAAGTGTCAGACTAGACACTTCCTTTTTCTTGCCAATGCCATCTTTGATCTGCTTTTAAATGTGTTTTGCAAGCGGGATCCATGTGCAAATCTGGAACAGCAGAGGCAGAGTTATATTGTATTTTACCTCTTCATTACTCTTGTTTACTGGCTGTTGCAGACGATCTGAGAAACACAAAAATGAGAGAGACTTGGAATTATCTTGTTGGAGAAACTGGGTGATGATTAGCACTGAGGAAGCCATGGTGATTGTAGGAGAGCTCTTGCAGATACAACTGGAAAATTAGAGATCTTGGAGCTCTGGGTACCCCATAACCACGGGGTATTTACACTGGTGGTGCAGGCACAGATCTGCAGCTGTCAAGGCAAGAAGACATTGTGAGTACCATGGATTTTAGCTGACTATTCTGGGATTCCTTCTGTCCACTCTAAAAAATTTAATCTAAAAAGCCATTATAAAGCTCTATCTTTATCTGCTCTTGCAGATACAACTGGAAGATAAGAGATCTTGGAGCTCTGGGTACCCCATCACCACTGGGCACTTATGCTGATGGCATAGGCACAGATCTGCAGCTGTCAAGGCAAGAAGACATTGTGAGTACCATGGATTTTAGCTGGCTATTCTGGGATTCCTTCTGTCCACTCTAAAAAATTTAATGAGGAATTTAATTGAGTTTATTTGATTTTTTTTTCAAATCAACGTCTAAAAAAGAATTCCTTCAGAAATGCTTGGCACCTGATTAAAAAAATTATTTTCCAGCAAAATTCTTAAGAAATTTTATTCTCCACTGTTTGACAGAACAAGTCTGGATGGAGAAATACTAGACCATGTTTAGTAACAAAACTAATCTTCCCTGGAAAGATATTATAGAATATCATAGACACGTTTTTCTTTTTAATAAACATAGAAGAAACTATAATTTTGCAACTGGAGATGTCTCTTTGATTTTTTTTTAATAGTACCAAAAAACTTTTGCTTTCCAACTAAGAAGAAAGTGCATTGAGGAGGTATTTACCAAAAAAAAACTAAAATAAGTTTGAGGTTTATTCTTTCTCACTCAAAGTAATTTGAGTGAAATATTTGTATCCATACACAGAGTAAATGTGTAAATAAATGTGTGTTATATTATTCAGCTATAAATAAATAAATGTGTAAATAAATAAATGTGTAAATAAATGTGTGTTATATTATTCAGCTAGTGAAAAACTAGCTGCCACATGAAAACATGTGGATTATGTATGCTTGTGAATTTAAAATTGCAGTTACTTAGATTATAATGACAAGGCCTTTATCCTAAGATTTCAAACAACATTTAAGCTCAGAGAAAATTTCTTAAGAAGGAAAACCATTATAAAGCTCTGTCTTACAATTTGTTTAAAACCAGTTTGTCATGTGTATTTAATAATTTAAACATCAAAATGCCTGCATTTTTTGGGCCATACTATTTCTTGTTTAGGGAAAACAAAATAATCAATTGCTGGAACTGTATTTTACCTGGTGATAGGCCGATTAAGTCAGCAGTATGAAAAAGATTTTTTAAAATATTTAAAACACTATTCTCTTAATTTTGAAGATCTATAGAAAAAGCCATTTACATAGAAGAAGGAAAGATAAAGACATTAATTTTTATTTTCTGCTCAGAAAAGTAAATGTATATTGGTTTTGAAATTCTGACTGTCTCCTGGTGAATTAAGAAACCATTAATTTAAAGTCAAGCATTGCACTCATATACTGAGAACAAATTAAAAATCCCCAAATAATAATTGAGCTATCAGTAGTGTTCTAAGTCATTCTGGCTGTCAAATAAGCATATTTCTTTGTCTGCCAAGGAACACATTTAAAATGCAAAACAATAACCTTTTTTTCTTTATCTGTAGATATAAGGTGTGTATCGAGTTACGTGCAACACCTGCAACCTGTACAGGTGGCTAAAAGAAAGTATGTGGGAGCTATAATGCAGAAACTGTTTTTTCAAAAGTAATTTGGTATGATTTATGGCGTTCTCATTGACATAATCTGCTTGAAGTGTTAAATTTTACCCAATCTGAGATGTTTTGATATTGTTTGTTTACAACAAGGATAACTGGAATATAAAATGCAAAAGCCTTTCTATATTTGATAGCATTTCTTAATTTTTGGTAAGTTTTTCTGCTTGACTGAGTGCTTCCATTATACTTAACATTTAAACTGTGTAGACTGGAAGTACTTCTCCATGGCAGAAATGAATGTGTTCTGGAAAACAAGAAGCAGGAGAAAAGGAAAACTAAAAAAATCAACCAAAGTCCGGTATGGCTGACAGTGTTTTTTATTCAAGGCCATGTCTGAGTCATAATTCATAACATGTGAAAGTTTGGGTGCTTCTTATCTTAATGAACATTCAAAGACTCACATGTATGGCAATGCATCTTTTTCTTGTGATAAAATATAGTGCGGCCCCATTTTCAGTCATAGTGGCCATAGAGTATTAGATTTTATAGAAGGATGTCAACCTTGTGTGGTAGATATCAATATCATCTGTTGAACACAACTTTAGATAAGTAACTTTGGCCTCACATTAATATGTATTCATAGGAGAACCTGGCAATACTGTGGAGTTATTTAAAAACATTGGATATTAACATTTTAATAAGGTCTCTGTTCATTGATGATTAAAAAAATCAACGTGAAATTACAACTATTTTAAAAATATGGATTGAGCTGTACTGTGTCTAGTTATTGAAACTACCAGTATATTTGCAGTTTTTATAGCTTTCTGAAATTTATAGATTTTAGACAAGATGTGCTATAGATAATGGGCCAAAAAAAAAGGAAGAAAGGAAAAAAAGCTTTAAAAGCCGCATAGCTCTTGGTTTCAAAATGCTTTCCATGACCTAAATGTTGTTCACTTCCACTGAAAAAGGGACTCTTAAAAGCCCATGGAAGTCTGCAGCCCTTTAATTAATACTTTAATATTTCACACTAGGAAATTTGTTACATATGGCTAAGATTTCCTGCTGAAATTAACTACCTTGAATGAAATTTGTGTTGAACCCTTTCCTACAGATTCAGCTGGTTTGGTTGTTCAAGTTTGGGGTTTAATTCAGACAAAAGAAGCTAGAATCATGTTTTGAGCTCATGTTCTCAAAAAAAAAAAAAAAAAAAAAAAAAAACCAGGAGGAACTAGATGCTACTATCTCATTGATTTTCACAGGAGTCAGCCCCATTTCTCTGTGTAAATTTTTATCATTGAAATTTCAATGTTCAAATGTTATGTTGGAAATCCAGAAAGAAGCAAAAGGCTATCAAGTGTTTCTCTATCTGAAGGTCAGAATTGTTTTTCTTCTTCATTTCATTTTGGTTTAGAGATTTTGTAGCTCAATAAAATTTTCTTTCTGAAATGCAAAAAGACAAAATGCAAATTCATTGCTTGATGATGAAGGATGAACAAGTAAGTTCTTAATTTTTTAATCATCCATATTAATAGTCTTCATTTGGCATGCACATAATGGCATTTATCAAAGCATGTGAAAATACTTGACAGATCCTTTATTGAGGCTCTTAATACTTCATAGGATTAAATCTGTCTTCCAGATAAATGTACTAGTACTAATGATAATGTGATAAATACTTCGTTTTACTCCTTTCTAAGCAATAATCAAGCTTCTGTACTCAATCTGAAAAGAATAAATTGCTTCTGGTGGTCCCTGTTTAAAGGCATCTGAAGTGAAATGTGGAGATACAGTTAGTAGATGAGATCTGAGTAGATGACACTTTTTGTACAACAAATGAAAATTAATTCACTTTGTGACCTATTTAGAGAGCTCACTGTGTGGAAGGATCGAAGGTTAGGGAGACAGGGTTGTAAGCAGTAGGGGTGGGAACAACAGTGACTCTGATTGTCAGCTCATGTAGAGACAATCTTTTGTGCTGGAAAACAGAATATTACAATGGAATAGCAAAATATTCTAGGGAATAAATTAGGAGGACTAGACTAAAGGGGACTAAATTAAACTAAGGGGAAAGTTGAAAAAGAATTATTGCAAAATGGATTATTTTGGTGCATGTTTTGAGAAATTTGATTGCACCTTTTTGGTTAAGTTTGACAGATTTCACAGGGGTTCTTGGGTGAGGGAAGAGACAAGAATGTTGACTCCATGTTTCAGAAGGCTTGATTTATTATTTTATGATATATATTACATTAAAACTATACTAAAAGAATAGAAGAAAAGGTTTTCATCAGAAGGTTAGCTAAGCTAAGAACAGAAAAAGAAAGAATGATAACAAAAGCTTCTGTCTCATTCAGAGAGTCCAAGCCAGCTGGGCTGTGATTGGCCATTAATTACAAACATCCAACATGGGCCAATCACAGATGCACCTGTTGCATTCCACAGCAGCAGATAATCAATGTTTGCATTTTGTTCCTGAGGCCTCCCAACTTCTCAGGAGGAAAAATCCTAAGGAAAGGGTTTTTCATACAAGATGTCTGCGACAGTTAAGGGTTGCCTGATACCAAGCCTTGTCCATTCCTAGGCTTTATAGACTACTTGGTGTTTTATAATGTTAACATGATCATAACAATAAGCTTTTCATAGGCTGAAACAGTTTAATCTTTTTTTAGCAGGTCACTGAGCAGGGCTGACCAAGGAACAGGTTTGAAACATTCTTCTGAGTTGTAATCTCTACGAATATACTGTGTGTCAGTAAGTCAATCCTTTAATGCTAGACAGAACACTAAAACAAACTCTCAGAGAGGTGAAATAGTTTGATTACTTGAGGTAGAATGGAGTCAGGGTTAAGACAACAGAAGGAAAAGACCCAGAATCCTGCACTGTCTACAGATCACAGAATTAGAGTGGTGAATGGGGCTTTGGAGAAATTGTGGTCAGCACTCCAGGAGCGTATCCTGTTCTAAGGAATTAGAATGCATTGGTTGTGCGTGGCCAGGTTTTGGCAGCAGGGTGACTACAGGGGTGGCTTCTCCTGTGTCTGATGGAGGCAGCTCGAGGATGGATCTGGCCCTGGATAAGGCTGAGCCCATCGCTCATGGTGGTGGCACCTGTGATGGTGTTGGACGAGGGAAGAGACGAGGATCTGACTCCATGTTTCAGAAGGCTTGATTTATTATTTTATGATATATATTACATTAAAGCTATACTAAAAGAGCAGAAGAAAGGATTTCATCAGAAGGCTAGCTAAGAATAGAATAGCAAAGAATGATAACAAAGGTTTGTGGCTCGGCTCTCTGTCCGAGCCAGCTGGGCTGTGATTGGCCATTAATTACAAACATCCAACATGGGCCAATCACAGATGCACCTGTTGCATTCCACAGCAGCAGATAATCAATGTTTGCATTTTGTTCCTGAGGCCTCCCAGCTTCTCAAGAGGAAAAATCCTAAGGAAAGTATTTTTCATTAAAAGATGCCTGCGACACCCTGTGCCACTGGGGAGAAAGAAGAGAAAACAGGGAATGAAGTTAAGCCCTGGAAGAAAGGAGAGGGGAGGGGAAGATGCTTTTAATGCCTTGAGAGGCTACCTAGAGTGTTAAAGGAATAAATTAAGTATTTATTAAAAGGTCTTCAAAGGACACACCTTGGGCAGTGCAAGAGCCTGGCCAAGGCTACACTGAAGATGGACGATGGGTCACAAGTTTTCACAGTTTTATAAGTTTTGGTCCATTTACATATTGAGGTTAATTGTCCAATTACAGCTTCAGGTTATGAAGTCCCATCCTCCCAGATTTCTCTCCTCAGCTCCCTGTTGTTTGTACTTTTTGGCCTGAAGATGCAACATTGTCCTTGGTTCTCAGGCTGGAAAAGGATTGTTTTGTCTAACTAAACTGTGAGGACACCTTGCTAACACTTCATATGTAATTCAGTTATATACTAATGCAGTTCAGAATCTGGAAAGTATGAAAGCTAAAACTTGAGGCATCATTCTAATATTTATTTTTTTATTTTGTAATTATCCTACTGGGATTTTATTGTTAATTAATAAATCTAATTTCCCCAACTGGAGTGTATTTCACCCTTGATAGTATTTGGTGAGGGAATCTCTCCCTGCCCTTATTTCAACTCTTTTGTTGTATTTTATCTCCTCTGTTCAGTTGAGAGAAAAGTGATAAAGATGCTTTGGTGGGCACTTGACATCCAGCCAAGCTCTGAATTTGACAGGGATGCCCTTAATTGCTTTGATATTTAATTTTAATGTATTAGATATTAACAAGTTCTTGAAATTGTGGAGGCCAGTTGCTTATCTCAGGAAGGAAGTTAGGTGCTCAGTGATCTAATGTTCACTGCACTGCTAAGGGGGAGCAGGCTGAGCACGTGGAAGATGAAAAGCAACTGACAAGAAATAATTGATGAATGATGCAGTTCACAGTTTCAGGAAATGAAAAAGAAGCAAGAACAGCTGGATGGGGACAATTCGCTCAAAAATATTTCAGCATTGTCTTGAGATTTTAAACACCCTCTCACACCTACTCACAGAAGTGTTCTCTTCCTAATACCCATCAGCACAACATTCACTTGTTAAAATTGTGGCCTTTTAGAAGAATTGGTGTGGAAAGTGAAGAGGAAATGGTGGTTACAGGAGAAGGCTTAACAGACCAAGGGAAGCACTGAGGTGTCTTTTAGAATCTGAAAAGGAAACCCAAGGAGTCATGTAAAAGTAGACGGAAATTAATATGTCTGAGTACAAAAATTAAGGCTAGTATAACTATGTGAGGATAACCAGAAGTCTAGAAAACAGTACAAAGGAAAATGAGAAAATAACTTAAAAATAACCAGGGCAGCTCACACAGATAAATGAGAAATTAAAGGAAGGCAGAAGAGATGCATTTTTATTGCTCAACATGAACCAATACGGATATCAAGAGAAACAGGAGCACTGAAAGGCAAGTTGAATGAATTAAAGTAGCACAGTAAGGTGATATAGTTATATAGCATAATTTAGTTATATTCAACAGAAGGCATAGATTAATATACTGGCAGTATTACTGAAATATTTTTCTTCTTTGTAACAATTTGGATGAAATGTTTTCTTCTGAGCATCTACGTTTAATGATAGAGAAGGACAAAGAAGATAAACATACTGCCTATGCTTAGGTATTCTTACTTTTCTTCTGCAATTCTTTTACTCTCTCTCCACATTAGATTGCACCTGGGCATTGGTGAGATTTTTTCCCCAGAATAAGTATTTTCCTTCTTGCACCTAAAGTGGGCAACACTGCTAGTGTTTGGAGGCAGCTGTCTGGCACATATCAAAACTGTCTGCAGGCTCAGAAATCTTGGGCTGTTTGGGGAATTTAGAATACTTTAAAACAGAAAGAAGGGATAGACAAGTATTCTCATATGCAAATGTTTACTTGTGGCTCCAAGAGACTTGGGGTATGACAAAATAGGTTTGATTTGTGGGCAAGATGATTTAGATTATATGTCAGGGAAAACCTTTTTTGTGAAAAGGGGTAATTAAGCAGGAGGAAATAGCTTCCCTTGGGAAGTTATGAAATCTTGTCTTAAATAAAGTCTTTTTGAAACAAACATCTGTCGAACATCTGTCAGAGGTAGTCTGAACCTGTCTAGCCACACTTCAGTGGACGATAGACTGTCTCAGCTTTCAAATCTGTTCCAACCTTACTCCTGTGATTCTGTGACATCATGGAGGATTTTTCTCCCTGACTGCACAAAAGCATCAGAGAGCCCCAAGCTGTAATTAAAACATCTGCTCAACAAAGAGGGGTTGTAAATCTCAACTCATAGGAGGCACACAATTAATGCTATCAAAGTGCCAGTCGCCTTCCACTTCAAACTTTTGAAAAAAGAAGAGCTTTTTGTACAGCATCTCAGTCATCAATAATTAATTTCTAATAATATTTTATTGCTTTAATATTTGCCCACTAATATAATGATTATATCTTTCCTTTGACAAATAAGTCATATAAAAAAGACAGTTATTCTCAAATAGTTGTGTCATTCTGACCCAGTTATTTTGATTCCTTACTGATGTGCTTAGTAGTTATACAAATGGGATTTTCATACAAATGTAATCCCTTTTTATTGTAATGCAAAAATTAATTTTTACATTCAGTTATATTTGCCTGGCTTAGTGTCTAATAGTTATGTGCCCACCATCCTATGAATTTGCTGTTATTTCATTGCTTTTAGTTTTCTCTCTGCTCTGTATGCGAAGGTAAAATCTCTGATGCCTCCTGAACAAAGCACTGCAGAATTCATTTCTTCTTGCCTCACAGACTGTTCATGTTTTCTTTGATCAGAAGAACAGTGAAATGGTCTATACTTTTATTAAACATACAAAAGCAATATTTTAAAATGACACAGTGTCAGTCCCACAATTTACATGAGTAACTTTCAATAAAACATTATTATGAAAGTAATCAGTAAAGTGATCATCAATCATTTATACTTTTCTGTAGAGTGTGATGTTTCTGTGAAAACATAATCTTAAAAGTTATGTTTCCCCATTTGCCTCTTTCAGGAAGACATTCAATTCTAAGAGAAAAACTACATGGTTTTCAGTATGTTTGATCATTCACATTATTCAATTCACAAGTGTTCTACTTTGACAGTGGAATAGTTAAGCATTGAGAGGAAAGAAAGAAAAAGGAAAGACAAAGAGGAAAAGCAAAGGGGAGGAATGAGGAAAGGAAGAGGAAGAAAAGAGAAAGAAAGAAAAAGAAAGAAAGAGAAGCTTCTTCCCAATCCTACTGAAGTACTAGAGTATTGCAAAAAAGGTTCTTGTCTCATCAGAGTCAATATTCAGGTATTGAGTCTTGCTACATAATGATCATGATGATGATAATGGTGATGATGATAATAATAATGATAAATAATTAAGGATGAGCCTTCAAATCAGTCATGTTGGTTTAACAATGGGGAGATTTATACCGACTTTCATGGGATCAGACCCAAGTCAACAATGAACTCCTGTTTAAACATATTTCTAATTGAGAAAGATTAAGAGTTCATAATGCAGTGTTACTGTACGTGTCTAATACAGTATTTGCACTACTTCTAATAGAATATTTGATAATTATTGGCAGAAAAAAGAATCCCACCATCAAAACAATTGAAATATGTGCTACTTTCCAACTCTTGTACAAGATTCTGGCAATATTTTATTTGGCCATTGCCAAGTGGAAATATTATAATTTTTTATTGCCAAACTTAGTGTCTTACCTTAATATTTCCTACCCTCATTAAAAGCATTGTACATTATGGACTTTTCTTCCCCACAAAGATTGCAGCTTATAGAAACAAGTCATGGAAGAAAAGCAGTACAGGACAACTAACTCCTGAGGAATCCTGAATGTGCGCTAGGATAACTTAGTTCCACAGTTTCCTTTCTGCAAATATTTGACTCTGA
Organism: Melospiza georgiana; assembly: GCF_028018845.1. NCBI lineage: Eukaryota > Metazoa > Chordata > Aves > Passeriformes > Passerellidae > Melospiza > Melospiza georgiana. The sequence goes on along the minus strand of NC_080434.1, from coordinate 40,648,041 downwards.
AACTGTTTTGGAAATCACAGTCATCTTGCATGCTCAAAATTTATTGTACATAAAGACAACAGCACAATAAAAATACTCTCATGACTCTCATGATCTCCAGTTCTTCAAAACACCCCAGCCAAGTCAATTTGGGTGCCATGTCTCCAGCATAAATCACTTCTTTCCTATTAAAATAAAAGACATCAAGGTTCTCCTGCAGCTGAGTGTATTTGCCTATCTCTCCTGGGCCCTTGGTGAAATACTTGGTAAAATACTCAAAAAACTGTTCCTGTAGCCAAACACAGCTTTGCTTTCTAACCCTATAATTCTAATTCAGTTTTACCAGGGATAGATAACAGCTACATGCAAATGTCCACAACCACAAAGTATGTGAAAATGAGAGTCACTATTTTTCTGTTTGCACCAGCAGCTTTCCAGTAAAAATATTTTTACATCTGGACTATCTTTGGGACAAGCATATTTTTGGCACTGTGCTAGGCAGTGTAAATTACATTTTTTGATGCTTGCAAAATGTTCAATGAGCTGGTAAAAGTCTTTTAATTACCTATCTCATTTTTTGGAAGGGAAGAAGATCCTCAATATCCTACATTTGGCCAAGCAAGGATGTAATGATCTTCCTGAGAGATATTTGTATTATTTTCCTGCGTAGTCTTTGTACCAAAACATCAGGAAACACAGGGAAATTTGAAGAGGAAGAAACTCCTAAGGTAATTTCCTTTTTATGCTTTTAACTTGAAGGCTATGAAAATAATAGAGATTGAAAGTGTGGGGTTTTTTTTCTTCTTCTACTGTTGTTTACCCAAAATCTCTCTTTTCCACACAGCATGATAGATCATTAATCATGGCAAGAGTGAAATAGATTTTTATTAAAAATAAGATAGGAACAATCTTATTTTCTGTATTTTGCTCTTGTAATGAGCACAGAACTTAGAGGTCACTAAGAAATTCACACAGTGATTTTATGGAACAGTAGGAGAATGACACAGATATTTTTAAGCTTAACTTCCTTTGGTGAGTTAATGCTCAAAGTCAAATAAGGCAATCCAGTCTGCCTAAAGTATCTTGGTGATATGAACTGAACCCTCAGTGCCTGTTTTGACCTTTAGTAGAGTTGCTCAGTGCAAGTCTCGATTCCCACTTTTGACAAAATCACATTTTATAATTACTCACACAACTAAAAGTGAGACATCCAACCAAACAAAAAAATAAAGAACACCAAAGCTTTTAAAAAGCATTAAAAAATCTGTTACCACTGTGTGTATTTAATAGCTTTTTTTCAAAAATAATTCAAAGTCAGAAAATGAGAACATTTTTTCAGTGTAATTGTTTCAGTATGCTTTTCTCACAATTAATTATTCCATGTTAAACTTCACAGCCTATAAACAGAAAATGTTATCAAATTAGTATGTTGTGTGTTTATCATAAACAGCTGAGTGTGAATTTTATTTGCTCCACTAAAGCTCCTAGTATCAATTATATGTGTCAAGGCATTTAAACACATAAATGCTTCTTGTATTCTAAATGCATATTTTGTTACATATTTGTTCCAGAGAGAATAGATATCACTACTTGTTTAGAAACACGTAAGTTTGATATTTTTTACACTTTTCTCCTTGAAAATGTCTTTTAATGCCACTTTCAGTTCAAAGAAAATAGTTTCTTAGCTTTTACTTCTGGAAACAGCTTGCTTCATATGATCAAAAAGACAAATTTATATACTTTGATTTAGTTGTCCTTTCAATATATTGTAAGAGATCATTCAAGAACTGTAAGCAAGTTCTGTTTTGCATATGAAAATATTCTTCTATGGAGAAAATAAGACAAAAATGTAGTAATTTAAAAGGCATTGAAGTTTTTTATTGCACTTATATTTGCACTTTTTCTAAACAAAATCTGTTAGTTGCAGATCTTTTGTTAAAAATGATAAGAATATGGATTTAGGGGACCAAACTAAACCATGAATGATGATGATAAAAGAAGTTGAACATTCAAAAATAAATTAAATATCTCTTTTAAAGGAAATGAAGCAAATAGGAAGAAAATTCTATATTAAAAAGGGCTCCAAAGTACTATAGGACAAATTTTGACCCTGGAAGCATAAGGAGATCTCCTGTTGAGCTCAGTGATGCATGTGAGGGCAAAATTTGACTTAATGTGTCTGAAATGTGAAAAAGAAAGTTTTGAAGGGTCATTAACTTTGCTAACCTACAAGGACATCACTCTGTTCACCTTTCCTACTCATGAAGAGCAAGGTCCAAGAACAAAACTTCTTGCCCTGTGCTACTTATTTCAATGAGATCTTTCATCTTTCTTTTGTTCAGGAATTACTATGCTGGGTTGTGTACATATTTGAGGCTATTTAACTACATGAAACTGCCTCCTTTTGTAGTAGAAACTTGTTCAACACCTGTCAGAGTACAAATATCCTACTTATGGAAGATGTGGTAATTTTTTTTTATAGACTCAATGAGTCTACATCAATAAAAGACCTAAAATCTGATGGAAAAGATGTTTACCTGAATTCTAAATTTTGAACTATAGTCCATGTGGCATAGAAAAAACTGTAGGTAGTGGAAATTAAGTAAATATTCAACAGGAAGGACACATAGCTCATTCTTTTAGTGTTTAGCAACATTTTTTCCTTTCTGAAAGAAGTTCTGCTAAAAAAAAATACAAAATAGGGTTCCAGTGATTTACAAAAGTTAAAAACCTGAAAGTAGTGTAGTAATAAATAGTATTAATATTTACAGTAATAAATGCCTCATCTTTGCTGTACAGCTGCAAGGCAGAGTACATGGATGTGTATGGTATGGTGAATTTATTTCACTTTGTACTTCTGGGACATAACTCCTCTTGATAATCTGGCTATATAGGCTGATCAAAAGTGAGGAGCTCATTATTCTTGTAAAGGAAATTTCACCTTTGTAAGAGTAATTATGCATATTTGTTCAGAGAGACACTGAGACACAATGGATAAGAACAAATCCATGTCCTAACATAATAGAAATTTACATTTTATTCTGGTTTTTTTAATTTAAAAATGCTAAATTTCTTAACACAAGATATTTATATCCATAGCAAGAAGGAAGTGAGGAAAAGGAAGGAAAGAATAAATCTGAATAACAATTCTAAAGTGGTAGCTTAAAGAAAGAAAAGTGAAAAGCATCTTATTAAGGCATGGAGAATTCTTATGGACCATAACAACAATAGACCATTGTCTGAAATGTGGAACATGGAAATATGAAGGTCAGAATTAAGAATCCACAGATATTAAACTTGTCACCTGTGATGCATATGCCATATGACAGGAATTCAATTGCCTACCTCCTTCCACTGCCTGAGTGTCGCAGACAACTTTTATGGAAAATCCTTTCCTTAGGGTTTTTGCCTCCTGAGAAGCTGGGAGGCCTCAGGAACAAAATGCAAACATTGATTATCTGCTGCTGTGGAATGCAACAGGTGCATCTGGGATTGGCCCATGTTGGATGTTTGTAATTAATGGCCAATCACAGCCCAGCTGGCTCGGACAGAGAGCCGAGCCACAGACCTTTGTTTTTCTTTGCTATTCTATTCTTAGCCAGCCTTCTGATGAAATCCTTTCTTCTATTACTTTAGTATAGTTTTGTCCCAGGCCAGACCTCATCAAATAGAAGCACCTCTGCAGTTTGAGACTGTACCATTGTGCTGAAATCAGGAAAGCATTTCAAAGAGCAGAGAGAGCCAAGTCTGCTCATCCCCATTGAATCAGCCTTTTAAAATCTGCAAGGCCTATTATGTGTGCACACACAACAAAAGGCTGGAGCAGAAGGGAAGGACAAGTAGGATGAATTTATCAGTTATCTCTTTTTCTAGCTTTTTAGGAGCTTGTTAAAGAAAAAGAGAAAGAGAAGATAGAAGAGGCAGAAAAAATAGGTGAGGAAGAGTAATACTTCAATTGTAAATTATAGATGTAATATTTTTTAGGTACTTTTAGGTGGGGTTGCTGGGAACCTGAATTGTAGTTATGTGATTTTTTTAGGCTTTCAGGAAGTCAATTCATAGCAGAGCTTGTTTTCTAAAGAAGACCCACGAGAGAAGTGTTGTGGAATAGCTGTTCTGAAGTTTGTATTCTCATTACTAACACCTTTCTTTCCCATACTTTTTCTCCCTGTTTTGAAATAATGTAAAATGCTATAATGTTAACTTAAAAAAAAAAAAAAAAGAAATTGGTGAAACAAAAAAAAGTCCCCTCTCAAAATGAAAAAGAAAAAAAAAAAAAAAAAAATGCAGGAGTTCTACAGGCATTTAAAAATTGTTACATTGGGATTATTTACAATTGAATTTTTCATTACTAATCTTGTACCCCAGGGAGCAAGACTTAAATTACTCTTCTACTCTTCTAGCAAATACTGCCCCACTACAGAGGTTACTAAAGGTATTATTAATCATTATACAATATCCTACATTATTTATTTTACTTGAATATTGTGGTAGCTTTGTTATCATCATAAGATTTCATATGGCAGGAAGAGAGCTGAACAAATTACCTTAATTAACTTTATGTTGAGTCAGCTATAAATGTTCCCTGTGTGTGATGAGCTTTAGATTATCAGGAACTTTTGAAGTATTACATGTGGTGCTGCATGTTTAAGATGAAAATGTGTTATTTCTTTGACATCTCCCTCACTCCTCTTCAGTCTGCAACAGGTTTATTTTCAAAAAGATAAATCATAACATTAATTTCCTGTCCTGTTATAATATATCAATATTTGTTGTTCTTAGAAATATACCTTTTCTTCCTATTAGTTGAACTAATCAGGCTTCCACATGGTCCTTACTTTATTCCTCTTTTATTGTTTAAGCGCTGTGTAAGTGTCATGCAAGAAAATAAACTTTGCATTTATATCAGCAGTGGGGATGATTGGCTGGGACACAGTGAAGCTGAATTTTATTTTCAAATATCTGAAATATGCATGACCAACACAACTATTCAGTAGAGATTTAGATCATGGGTGTAGATTTAATAAAGTAAAATGATGGCCATATATAAAAACATGCTATTTTACTGATGCAATAACTTGTGCTGTACTGCACAAATTATCATTTTTATTTCTATTTATTTCATCCTCTCCTATTTAAAATGTAAAATGTATGATTTTATTTATTCTACTTAGATCTGAAATCACTTAGATCTTTATCACTTTCAATGTTTGCATTTACTATATTTTTGCAGATATAGTAAATGCAAACATTGAAAATAAAGAAAAGACATTTTGATTTAAAAAGAAAAAATCATTTACTGTTATAAAATGGTAAACTTACTTCTTATTCTTCTTTTCAAATTCCATGTCTTACCTACTTTATATTATGATATGGCTACTTTTACATAATGTCAGCTGTTTGCATCATCTTAATAGCTATAACACACTTGTGTCCTCAAGACAAAATAATATGCTTCCAATACAATCCACCCCAAAACCAAAAGTGATGGAATTTAAGTTCCATAAAGTATAATTAAAGGTGACTGGGTAAATCTAAAATGTCAATGCTAATGCATTATAAAGAAAAAAATGTTTCACAATAAATTTTATACTTCATATAGCTGATATTCTTACTGGTAGAATGTATCTACGTATAACATTTATTCCCTAAACATAGGGAAAATATCTTCCACCCTCTTAGCTAGTACTTCTTCACTCTAGAGGCACCAACAAAATCTTTTCCCAAAAGATAGCTTAAGTGAATGGTAATGGATTAAAAGGCAATTAACTTCTTGGTTAACGACCAATGCAAATTGGCATGACTAAAACTTTCCACCACCTGTTTGTTTATTTATTTATTTTTTATTAAATGATTACAATGGATTCACTCCAACTCCCCCCAAAATAGTGTCTGTATCAGAAATCTCATCATAGCTGGCATTAATTGTGGTGGGTTTTGGCAGTTCCAGGCAGAAGTTAACTGGCATGAAGACTGAATTATCACTCCATACAGAGAAAACTTACCTTAAAGCTGGAGATTACTGTCTCTCCATAAAAACAGCAAATGGATGTTTGCTTAAAATGGTGGCTACAGAGATGAAACAGAAGCTATAATAATAAACTGCAAAAATAAGATTACTAGGTAGACACCATTCAGACATATTGATTAAAATAAGGAAAAGCCACAGGGCCAACATCAAATATCTAATAAGTGTATGAGGGAAGATACATATAGTTTTAGGGAAAAAAAAAACAAACATAAAAAAGGAAATTAAAAGAAAACAAAAACCAAAAAGCAACAAGCAACAGAGAAGCTCAGTGTTGTTTTTCTAATAGTTTCATTTATTGAACAGTATAAGGCCAATTTACCCTTTTCTCATGATACCATGTATACATTCTGTTCAGAGTCAGAAGAGTCTCTTCAAATGTAGGAGATAATATAAAACCATTAGGCTGTATAGATTTTCTTGTTGAGTGGTAGGGGACATTGTAATTAAGGTACAATGTATAAATCAGAGAGATAAATTATGAAACTGAAGAAGTCAAGTTAGAGATTCTGAATATCATGGACCATAGGATTCCTCCTTATGTTCTATGTTTCATGTTTGAAGAAGTTCTTTTAGATGAGAAAGTCAATTATTTTTGCTATTAATTAAAAATAAAAAAATAAAATGCAGCAACGTGTATTCTAGTTCAGGTCTACATGAACAGTTTTAATGGGTGATTATTAGTGCTTTTACAGTTAATTAAGTTTTGGATTGGAAAAGAAAAAGAAAAAAAACTGAATCCAAAGCAAAAATGTTCAGTTCAATCTCAGAACCAAATATATGTGCTGTTTTTGTATCTGTATTGAAGAAAACAAGCTGAAAGCTGCCAGAAATGTATAATCTGTATTTTGGTCCTTGGCTAAAAGATAACCCTGGGGGCTGATTTCAGTTGCTGCTCATCTCACAACCGGATCATAGCAGCAGGCAGGAGGAGAGCATAAAGAAGATTTTCTCTTGATCCTTTCTTGCCCCTTTGTCTTGATTTTCCTTTCTGTCCTTAGGCTTGTTTCAATTGCTTTTTTTGTTTCTCTCAACAGTGCATTGTTGGGATTCTCTCCTAAGTCCTGATTAATTTCTCATAAGCACCCTAACAACTCTCATGTGGCAGACGTGCATCGAAACCAAAACGAGAGCAACATGTCCCAGCCAAACACTCAGGGGGGATAGGGATCAACTCCACAAAGGCACAGCATAATCCATTCTCTTACAAATTCTGTGGCAGACCAGCTGACTGCCTTGGAGACTTTTCTTATCTGATGGCATGGGTTTTAGTCCTCTGAAGTTCCATTTTTTTTCCAAAGAGCATGTACTTATCTGCTAGAGATCCAAATGAAACTCAATGACCTACAATAGATTTGTGTGCACAGAATTGTTATTGACTTCTTGTGCATTAATAATTTTTAACCACCAAATCCGTCAAATTTCCGATGCATTTTGATATAAAAAGAAAATTCAGTGTAAGGAATTTTTAAGAGACACTGCAGGATACTGAAATGAAAGAGGAAATGTGACGGTGTTCACAGGGGTCTCAGATTGAGGGAAGAGACGAGGATCTGACTCCATGCTTCAGAAGGCTTGATTTGTTATTTTGTGATACATATTACAATAAAACTATACTAAAAGAGCAGAAGAAAGGATTTCATCAGAAGGCTGGCTAAGAATAGAATAGCAAAGAATGAAAACAAAGGTTTGTGGCTCGGCTCTCTGTCCAAGCCAGCAGGGCTGTGATTGGCCATTAATTACAAACATCCAACATGGGCCAATCACAGATGCACCTGTTGCATTCCACAGCAGCAGATAATCAATGTTTGCATTTTGTTCCTGAGGCCTCCCAGCTTCTCAGGAGGAAAAATCGTAAGGAAAGGATTTTCCAAAAAATCCAACAAGGAAAGGAAGAGAAAATCAAATAGAAGAAAACAAACTAAAGAAAATTCAGAGGGCAAATCTAGCGCAGAGCCAAAATTAAAAGTCAGAAGTGATGATGAAATATGAAACAGCCCCACACACATTTCATCCAGGAACTGGGACTCTGGGGACTATTGCAAAACACTACAACTTCAACAAGGGAAACCTGACTGGGAATTTTCTGCAGTCCTGTGAGCCAGAAGGCATGTCTAACCTTGAATTAGGTAAAATCAAATTACAGTAAACAGAACCAAGATTTCAACAATCTTTGCTCATTTCCTTTCTTTCTGTAATTTTAGAAGGTTTGAGTTTGGAAATGTTGAATTAAACTGAGTTTCATTTTAAAATCTTTCAGCCACTACATGCATGCCACTATATTAGAAAAACTATCTTCTCCACTTTTGTATTTCTTTTTTTAACCCAAATTCCTAGCACTTAGATATTTTTATGTGCAAGTGTCATAGTTCAACACTCTTTTGGACTGGTTTAGTTAAATTACTCAGGGAGAGCCTTTTAGCTGAGAAAAAGAAAGCTGAGAGAGGATACCACAGACTTAAAAAAGTGAGAAGTTGGCAAATGCAGACCTGTTAGCTGAATTTCACAGAACTAGAAGGGGCAAACACTGAAACTACTAAGAGATATGATTAAATTAGGAAAAAAACTACCATTTTTTTCTCAGTGCTCAATAAACTTCTGCCTTTTGAAGAGAAAACACTATTAGTAGATTCAAAGCAAAGTTAAGCTTGGAGAGGTACTTGCAGGAGCAGGCAAAGGCATCTCTTTTCTGTCCCTAACTCAGAGGGAATTCCAAGGAATACAGGGGGAACACAGGGCTACATCCAATGGCCTTATTTTGTGTCCTCCCTAAATGGCTTTCACTTCCTCTTTAAAGCAGACCAGTCATCTTCATCTCTCTTCAAAAAACCAGCAGAAAATATAAACTATTTGTGAATTTACCTGGATTTCTCACCAAACACAAAGAAACTTCAGAGACAAGATTTATGGGGCTTTATTGGGTTTTATGGATTTTAAGTGTAGCCAAAAAACAAAATTAAAAAAGTAAAAAAAAAAATAAATTTCATTTTCTATGTTTCTTCCAGACATTACTGGAAACGACAGGAATGAAAAACAGGGCTTTGAAACAACAGTCTTAAGTTTTCAACTAACATAATAAAATATTTAGCTAATTCAATTTTCTTTTATTTTAGATTGCTTGCAGTCTAGATTCTGCTTTTGTCATCATTTAAACACTTGTATGAAATTTATGACTAAATTTGGGTTACTTTTTTGGTTGTTTTAACACTCAAGTCACCGTTAAAAAGGCAGCTCCTACAGGCACATGAATTTCTCTTCTAAGTAAGAATAGAATTACAGGGTCAGTAATGCTGCAAACTTCCCAAATCTCTGTCTGTGCCTACTTGTAAGTATAAAAAGATTAATTTATTTTCTTTGGCATTTTTTTTAAATTTTGGCCATTTAGCACTATATGTGAGAAACTAGGTAGATAGATTAGAGTGGTAAGTCAAGATTTGAGCATTATATTCCTCTACAGTTATTTCCAGGGAAATTAAGCCCAAATAATAAAGCTGTTCAGCTACTCAAGTCCCTCACAAAATTAAGTTAAATTTCCAAGAGCTTCCTGAGAATGTAAGGAAGGGATATATCTTTATAAATATGTAGTGATGGCTCCATTTTGCTTGTCATTTAAAATACTTCTAAAATTGCTTTAACATGAGATTTAAAAATTGATAATATTAATTAGTATTAATCATTACTTCTAGAAAAAAATCCAAATTCCTATTTCCCTCATATTTGTGAGGGAAAATATACAAAATCTTACAGATACTTTGCTCAAGCTTATATGAAATAATATCAGAACCATATGTGACTTGAAGATTTTTTTAATAAAAATTAGAAGCAGAATAAATCTGTTTTGTCAAATAAGAATTTGTTCTTATTTAACAAAATCTTTTTATATAGACAAGGCTTAATCATTCCTATAGGCAGAAGCAAAAAATATGTAAACTTTATCTTACATTTAATCTTTGCTGTTATTGGGCAAGTTGTCCAGAAGGGGTCTCAGACTGTTGCTTCCTCACATGTTTTATCTTCTGGCTATCTCATGGATTTATTGCTTTTTCTGTCACATCAGCTGTAACCTGGACAATATTGTCAATTATGACTCAATGAATCAGTGCAGCAAGCAGCAGACTTGTGAAGAAGAGCTCGGATGTAGAAAGTGAAACAAATGGGATGGAAAATGGTGATTTCATATTTGTCCATTTATCTTCTCTATAGATTTAGTGTGTTACTAAGGGGGAGAGCATAGGAATATTTTCAAATGTTATTAAAATAATTCTTGTTCAGAATTTAAATTTGCATTTAGCATCATCCTAGCAGAGGCTGAGATACTGTGTTGTAACCAGAAACCTTTTCAATATCTTTTAAATTTGTATCAAGTTTTTTGAGTAAGATTTAAAGGTTGATATCACCTTAAAAAGCTGGGAAGAAACTCAGTGTATTGTTGCTTAATTTGGTATCATATCACAGTGGTTACATTTGCACCAGAGATGGGAGCATAGGGACTGTGATTCTGGAAGTGAAGTCATCTTACATATACAATTACAATATAGCATGCATTTTAAAGGTATAAGTGTTGTAAATTATGCTGCCATTTTTTTCCAAGGGGAAGGAAGAAAGAATTCTACAGAATTCTCTCTTTTATTATACCAGAGCTTGCCACTTGCTGTCAAAAGAATCTCAATTTTTTAAGTGATTATTCTCCCAAAGTGAGTTAGATTAAACATTCTTACAAAGATTTTATCTTCCACTCTGACACAAAGTTTTACAATGGGAATAAAATGGTATTATTTGAACAACATATGTTTGCAGAAAAATAAATGCTGCTTCCAAGTTTGCTGCCCAGAGATTGTAGCCTAGATTCCTCACTTGTAATTATTAGTGATGATATTTGATTAAGAATCTTTGATTATTGTTTACAATCACAATTAAGATAAAGTGTATCATTATGCTTCAGATTGAATACCAATAAAACAATCTTCAGGACATTACAAAAAATCTCTGCTTTTCAGGACCCCTCCGAAAGCAGACACAGATTTTTAAGCTATTTTCTTGAGACACAGATTTTCCAAGATTTACTCTTATATTAAGGTTCCTAAACTATTGTAAAAATCTATTTTTAGTTATTTCAGATGAAAACATAAAAGAAAATAACCTGGCACTCAATCATTTCCATCCCTCTGGCAAAGATACCATTAATAGTGAAATAAAGCTTCTTTTTTCACCATGTTTTGTTTGGCTTTCTTGCTCTTAATTAAATAATTCACATCACCACTGTGAAGTAGACAGTGAACTATTTTAATAGTGTTAAAATAGGAGATTAACAAGGTCCAGTTGATATTTTATCTCCCACCCTGGTTGGCCATCACATTAGAACTCATAACATTAAATTTTATCTCCTCTGTAAATTCTAGGAATATTCTTCAGCTGCGAGATGGTGCTGAAGATGCAGGAGTTGTAAGCACTTGGAACATCTTTCCTGCGTGGTTATGCCTCCTGGAAGATTTCTGGAGTGGCTTTACCCTGGCTGGGTTCCAGGAACCCAGAAAAGTCACTCTCTCACTCCCCTCTGCAGCTGGACAGACGAGAAAAAGTACAACAAAGGGTTCATGAGCTGAGACAAGGACCTGGAGAGATCACTCACGGATTACTGTCACAGGCAAAACAGCCCTAAATTAGAGACATTAATTGGACTTATTACTATCAAAATCAGAGCAGGGTAATGAGAAGTAAAACAAAAACTTCTAAACACTGCTGTTGTTCCCCCACTGCTCCCTCCTCATCCAGCACTGAAAGGAGATGTGGAATGGAGGTTAATGGTCAGTTTATCATCCATAGCTTCTCCCATTACTCAGGGAGAGGAATCACATAGCAGACATCTTTTATGCAAAATCCTTTCCTTAGGATTTTTCCTCCTGAGAAGCTGGGAGGCCTCAGGAACAAAATGCAAACATTGATGATCTGCTGCTGTGGAATGCAACAGGTGCATCTGTGATTGGCCCATGTTGGATGTTTGTAATTAATGGTCAATCACAGCCCAGCTGCTCAGGCTCTCTGTCCGAGCCACAAACCTTTGTTATCATTCCTTTCTCTTCTAAGCTCAGCTAGAAATCTGATGAAACCTTTTCTTCCATACTTTTAGTATTATTTTAATGTAATATATACCAGAAAATAATAAATCAAGCCTTCTGAAACATGGAGTCAGGTCCTCACCTCTTCCCTCAACCTGAGACCCCTGTGAACACCGTCACAGTACAGCCCTTCAAGCACAGGCTGCTCCAGCCTGTGGGAAGAGGGCCCCTCTCTCCATGGGCCTCCCACAGCTTCACAGCCTCCTCCAGGCATCCACCTGCTCCAGGTGGATCTCTGCATCATCCCTGTGAGCAATAGGAGCCTCCTCCAGCCAGGTCTCATAAGCTCTTGGAGGTCTAGTTCTCACCCAAGATAGCTCAGCTACCTCTGGAGGCATAAAATCAGCAGGATGGCTTCTGTGGCAGTGTTGGAAACTAAAAAGGTTTTAATAAAAGGCAGATTAACAAACTCCTTACAGAGAAAAACCGAGCCAGGTGCAAGAGGTTCTTGCTCCTGGTAAAACACCTCACAAAAGCCATTAGTTTTAGTTTCTTTGTTCTATTCTTTTTCTAGTAAATTGCCCAAGCAAGACTTTTTGGTTCCTTTCCAATTTGTCCAATTAGATATCCTTAAATTTGAGGTGAAGTCCCCCAGGCCTACAAGATGTCTTTTTCACCTAATTGAGGAGAGAAACTTCTGGGCTTCTTTCCTTTTTCAGGGGACAAAGGATAGTTTTGTCACTCTGTCAACAGGGGACACATTCCTTTACCTGTGGATCTCCATGGGTTACAGGGGCACAGCTGCTTCACCATGGGCTGCAGAGGAATCCCAGCTCTGGTGCCTGCAGCATCTCCTGCACTGATCTTGGTGTCAGCAGAGCTGCTCCCCTCACAAGTTCTCACTCCTCTTATTTGGCCACAACTATAACAGCATAGTAATTTTTCTTCATCTTGAATCTGTTATCACAGAGGCGTTACCAGCATGTCTCATTGGCCCAGCCTTGGCCAGCAGCACATTTGTCTTTGGAGCTGCCGGGGGCTGGCTCTGCCAGCAGCTTCTTACAGAAACCACCCCTGTAGCATCACTGCTGCCAAAATCAGGCCATGCAAACATTTTCTCAGGAAGGCTTGATTAAAAAAAAAAAAAACAAACAAAACAAAACAAAAACAAAACAAACAAACAAACAAAAAAAACCCAAAAAAAACCCCACCCCTTATTTAATCAATGCTTAGGGATGCCATGTGCCCCCAGATACAAACCACAGGGCACATCAAACATACATTTTATCACTTATTTTAAGAAGCACCCTCATATTCATAGCAGTCATTTGAAGTTTCAACAGTAAACCAAGTAAAAATTACAATCAGAAGTAAGGTGTGCAATACGCTTAGATAAAGGTGTTTTATTTCTAAGTGCTCTAACTGGACAAAATTTCAAATGTTTCTCTCATTCACTACACTGACTACAGTGAGACTGATGAAAAACAATCAAATGGGCTTCCGGCTGAACAGCATATTAATAAAAAAATAAAATGAATGATAAAATAAAAAATAATGCACATTTATAGTGAAAACCAAAATATATTGAAGATGCATGCATCTACATAAGGTAGCATTACAGCCATTTACCTGATTTAAAGGTGATCAACAACACAACCTGTAAAACAATTCAAGTATTAGTTTTCTCTTTTTTTTCCCTCCTGATTTAGGTGGGTTTTTTATTACCTGCAATGGTGTGATTTTGGTTTTCATTGAGTAAGTGGCATTTATTTCCATAATCAGACTAATAATTCAAGTAACAAGCAGCTCATGGAATTGTAAACAATTCTTTTTTTTTTCTTTTGTTTCTAGGTTGCTGGCATGTCTCTTACATGTAATGGCAAAATATTCAGCACTCAAGAGAAATGCACAAACTAGATGAATCTAGTTTACCAAAAGTCATAAATGATATTCATAAGAAAACACAAAGTCATCCCCTTTCCTCTAAACTCTCAAACACCTGATCCAGTAATTAATTTATTCTTAATTCAAAGTTTTCAGGACTTTTTCCAAGGTATGAAAAGGTGGTTTTTTTTTTTTTTTTTTTGTCAGCATTACCATAGTTAGAATATGGTTAAATATTTTACTTATGATAATGAATAAGTACAATAAGGATGATAGACTATTTCCTGAAAATACATACTGTATTGTGTGTATTGTTGTATTCACACACAATTAGATAAATGTGCAGTGTCTGTCCAAGAAACAAAAAAAAGACAATCTTGAAAGCTGCTTTTAAATTCTTTTCTGTTCTTTTCCAAGCTGCTAGCGGCAGAGAGTACAACTGAAACATTGCTTTACTGATAGGTAAGCCACCTACAGTAAATATCTAATTTACTTCAGTTTTGGTTGTAAATCTGAAGGGATTCTACTGTGGGTTTGGTCACGGAAATCCCAATACAGATATTTATTTCTTAATTACGACAATGAAATCCTGAAATACTACTGAGGTATCAGCTGAGACTGCAATAGCCCAAAATCTGACTTTTTAGTCCTCTGTCCATAGTTGAGTTAGCTCAGGAATGCTGAAGTTCTTCTGCTGTTAAGCTGGATTGTTGTCACAAATCCACTTGACTCTCTTGGTGGATTATCTGGTTGTGTGGATTTACTTTCTCAATTCAACTTGAATTTTTGAAAATCCCTGGAATTTGATATTAGCTGTTGGAAGGCTTTTGGAAATTTATATTGAAAATATGTCTGCCACATACTTGCTTGTGACAATCTCTTTTTAATAAGAAATTCACTTGTCAGTCAAGATCCAGAGGAAAAGAATCAGTAGGGCAGCAACACTGGTGTAAGGCATCACTTACATTGCTTACACTCGTATTGGTAGGAGCGTGTTGTCTTATATATCAAGAGTTCTATTATCATTATAGTGCAAGGATTCCATATTGCCAGAGTTTTTACCTCCTCAATGCTTCTCGTAGGAATCTCCTCCAAGCACTGACTGTCCCTGGTCCTTGCAGCAGCCATCTGACTCCCAATCTCACCAACCCACTCTTTTATACCACTGTTCTTGTTGGCTACAGGTGTGGCCTGTTAACATCAGGCCTGCTCCTAATCTTTAGTAATTGCTCCAGCTGCAACTCCATAATGGGGTAAAATTGCTTTCTATACTACCTTCACTTTCTTATTTTGTATCCTCCTACAACTCCCCCTTTTTCTTTTAATTAAAGAGTTTCAGCATTACCAGAAGGACATATTCAAATAAATTAACATTATGACACATTTTTACATTTCATTTAGAACTAAGAGTTATACAAATGTTCAAACAGCATATTATAGTACAAATATACGTATTTCTAAATGTTGGTTCAGTTTTATAGCTTTCCTTAGTTTACAAAGTACTTATCTTCAAAGTCTTTTATGCTTATATTTAAGAAACACTAATAGCTGTAGTTGATATATTTTTGCCAATAGCTTAGTAGTCAAATCCTGCTTCCCTGAATCCACAGGGTTATATGGTCTAGTCCCAAATCCACAGGACATCCCAAATGCACGGGGCAACATAGTTTAATATTTAAATCCTTTTTCTCCCAAATCACATCAGGATCACCATTTGTTTTCTTATATATCAAGAGTTCTATTATCATTATAGTGCAAGGATTCCATACCACCAGAATTCCATACCTCCTCAACGTTTCTCACAGGCACTGACTGTTCCTGCTCCTCGCAGCAACCATCTGACTCCAGACCCCACCAATCCACTCTTTTATACCACTATTCTTGTTGGCTACAGGTGTGGCCTGTTAACATCAGGCCCGCTCCTAATCTTTAGTAATTGGCTCAGCTGCAACTCCTTAATGGGGTAAAATTGCTTTCTATACTACCTTCACTTTATTGTATTGTTTCTCCCAACAGGTCTGCTGCAAAAACTCCTATGGGCTCCAGAAATTTGTTCAAAAAATAAAGGTTCCCTCCCTGTATTTTATCATGCACTTCTGCAGAAAAAAATTCCACTGAAGGTATTCCTGCATTTCTCTCACAAGACTAAGAAATCATATTTTCATATGAAAATTTTTCAGAGTACAAATCAATGCAGACATCATTTGTATTTCTTAGAGTCTAGACACCAACTTGTAAGAGGGATGCTCAAAACCCCTCAAAGTACAGCACCTAAAGAGCTTCAAGTGCACAAAAGATGGTGCGAGAAGGCTTTAAAAGGACAGCTGAGCCCTGAGTGGGAATGGAGAACAGCTGGAGTTGTGAAAAGGTAAAGCAGCTGGTCTCATGTTGTTTTTTTTTCAGTCGGGTTTGGGATGAGGGTGAGATTTCAGCTTGCTGGTGGAGATGTTTCTTTATGACTGCTGTATGTTATCTGTGTCATGCCTTGGTGTGAAAAGAATAATTTTTCAGTTCTGTGATAAAGAAGTGAGACATGAACCAATGAAATAGAGGAGATATGTTAATTTTTGCTGATGCTTAGGTGTATGGTTAACTCCTCTGGGTTGCCACTGTTGTTTTCTTGAAAGTTTGTACGCTGTTGTCTCTGTTTCTTTTCTCTCTGAATCCTTTTCCCTTTACTAGGACTCAGATGTTTTATCTGAAGGTAAGCGTTGCTTCCTTCTTATTCAGGCTTCTGGAAGAGACAGAGAAAAGTATGAGGATTTGAGGTAGTGCCACTTAAGTTTCTAAACCTATTAAATAGAGAGATCTCCACTTTGTGTCTTCCACTTTCCTATTCATAATTCTGTTCTACAGTGAGTCTGTGGTGAGTATATACCACTTTACATTTGTCTTTTGTTTTTTCTTGTATCTCTGTGTATTGTTTTTGAGAAAGAAGATGAGGGCATACGAAGCTCAATCATTTAAGGAAATGGATATTTATAAGAACACATTGTGAGTCTTAAGAACTCTGCAAAGTTCTTATGATTTTTGGGTTTTGGAGGGTAGTAGGGTGTTGTTTTTTATTGCTGTTCTTTTTTTTGAGTTGTGTTTTTTTGTTTCTTTGGGTTTTTTTGAGTGTGTGTTCCATGTAAGAATTTTGAGCAGTCAGTCTAGGTAATGCATTTTAAAATTGTTAAAACCTAACTTATAAATAATAAACCTACCTTCTACAGTTGTGGACAATAATCACCCTGAAATGCCACTGATTTTTACATGATAGAGTGGGTTTTAAGTAGACTATGTACATTAGAATGAGAGGAAAATATTTTAGAAATTTGCCGTTTCTATCACTTCTTATAACTTGGCTACAACACTAAAGTTAGTGAAAAACAAAGTAAGTTGAGATTGTGTTGAGAATGTACTACAAACAAAAACCTTGGTATTTTTCTGCTTATTTCATTCCCTGTCTTTGTGCTTTTCCCTTCTCTATTATCTGCTGGATGGCTGTAAACTGTATTAGCTCAGAACCATGCAATCAAAGGTGGCTTGATCAAATGGAGTTACTTTAAAATAATTAATATTCACTAAATAGAGATGGAACACAGGGATTGAGTTAAAAATGCCTTACATGCTCTTTTGTCTATAGGAGGTTTGTAATTTGTGCTTCCTGCAATCATGTGGCTTTCTTCAAATTGGGGGTTACTGGGAAACATGCAGTGCATTTTAATGCTGCCAATACCAATTCACATGCTCTATAAGGCTTTCTTTCTTATTCTTTTCTGTTTTGTGGGTTTTTTTGGTGGATTTGGTGGTTTTGTTTTTTGGTTGGTTTGTTTTTTACTTGTTTTTATCTTTTTTAATCTTTCCTTTTGAAACATTTTGCTGGATTTATTTATTCACTTGATTTTCTTTTTATCAAGATTTGAAGGAGGTCCGGGATAGAGTAGATAAGAAAGGGAGAAATTATTAGTATATGTGAGAGAGCTGTATTCTCTCTTATTATTATTTTCTCTAAAAGATGTCCACTGGTAGTTAACTAACACTTAGATAAGGCATGACTCTTTGCTGTTGTGAGAAATGTCAAAACTACATTGCAAAAAATCGGAGTCATATTGTTTATAAAATTTTACAAGTCTCTCAGTGAATGTTCTTCAGACATAAATTTTGTAAGAGAAGACAAAAAATAATTGCTTCCTTGTAAAGCTCTGTATTTCTTTTCAATGAATTTGTCATGGTTTAATCCTAGCCATCAAGCCCACAGCCACTCTCTCCCCCACCAGCAGGTTCAGGGAGAGAATGGGTGGGGTAAAAGCCTGAGAGCTCGTGGGTTGACAGTTTAATAGGGAAAGTAACAGCCATGCAGATAGCAAAAGTGAAAACAAGACATTAATTTACTGCTTCCCATGGCAGGAAGGTGTTCAGCCATCTCCAGGAGAGCAGGGACTCACCACAGGTAACAGTAGCTTGGAAAAGCAAATACCATCACAAGAAATGTTCCTATACTTCTTCCTTCTTCCCCCTGCTTTATATACTGATATAAAATGATGTCACATGGTCTGGAATTTCCCTTTGGTCACTTGGGGTCACCTGTCCTGGCTGTGTCCCCTCCCAGCCTCCCAGCACCCCCAACTTCCTCTGCAGGGCTGGTACAAAAAGCAGAGAAAGCTTTGGCTCAGCAATAGCAAAAACATCTCTGTGTTATCAGCCCTGTGTTCAGCACAAATCCTAAACACAGCCCCATAGCACCCACTGGGATGATAATTAACTCTACCCCAGCCAAAACCCACACAGAATTCCTTTCTGATTTATCTTGTGGACAAACTGTCATTTGCTTTGTTTGCACACTTTGTTTGTGTTTATAGAAATACAGTGTATTTGCAGATCTGATCTGAAATATTCCATCATGTATTAGAATAACTCTTACATAGAATGAAATCTTTCAGCAAAGGAACATTATGAAATATAGGAGAAATTTCATTAATTCTTGTTTGTTTTTTCCAAATAAATAAAATAGGTTTATTTATTCTCTTCCATCCCTTCAGAAGAAGCTTCTTAAATTCTGAGGATATCAGAATGATATTGGTTGGTTGGGTTCAGCTTTGGCTTTTCTTTTCTTTTTTTTTTTGCTTGTGGTTGAGTTTCTATGGTAGACATGGCTGTTTTATTCTGGCTAAATTTGTTCTGCATTCATTTCTGAGAAGCAAAGGAACTTCTAGGTAGACCAGACTGTATCTAAATAAAAAGTGTTAAAAAACAACAAAAAAAGAAAATATAAATAAAGCAGAAAGAACATCCCTTTCTTTCTCTGCAAGGTCAATTGCTTAATCCTTTTTCTCAGATTATACAAATTCATCAGTGCCCAGTGGGCCTGCCTGTCATTGCTCTGGACCTTACACAGTTGCTTAGCTTATACAAAATAAGTGGAAAGACATGTAAAATTCTATCAAATTCTATCAAATATATGTAAAATTCTATCAAATCAGAATGCTCTTTTATATCAGCCCTAATACAGCATAAAGAACCACATAAATTACAGCAGAAAGGGAGGCGTTTTTCATCCTGACATTTGATGCAAGGTAGAGCCTTGGTATAAATTCAGCAGTTCCTTTCCATTTTTGTTTGTTTGTATGAAAGACTTGAGGTTTTCAGGAGAAACACTAATCTGAAGTGTTAGAACCTGCAAGGCTCCATCTGAGTCATGCTGACAGGTGAGAGTAAACAAGTATAAAAATGGAAAGTGTTTCTCTCCAGACAGGGGGGACTTTCTAGCTAAGTGAGGAAAACAGGGCTGTCTTCTGATGCTTGGTAACTGTTTAATCTGAGTTTGGACTGCACCTGCCTTTAGCCAATTACTTAAATTGATTTGGTAAATGGGCACTTTTCACAGAGAAATTAGTAGATTACTGAAATCCACAATCAAAGCCTTGCTGAACTAACTTGTCTAAAAAGGATTCTTTTAACACAAAGTTTTGCATCTTTTTTTTTATCATTGCAACATAAAGGCAAAGTATCTTAAATACTTCTGACATAATTCTTTAATTATGTCATTTATGTCTATAATTATGTCACATTTGTATAAAAACTAGCCTTTTCTAACCAATTTTATGATTTTTTTTCTATTAAATATCCTAGGATAATCCTTACTTGCAAGTAGAAAAAAATCACTGAATTATTAGGGTTGTAAGGGACCTCTGAAGAACACCCAGTCCAACCCTACAGCCAAGGCAAGGTCACCTCAATCAGGAATGTGTCCAGGTGGGATTTGAATGTCTCTAGAGAGGGACATTTCCCTGGGAAGCCTGTTCCAGTGCCCTGACACCCCCAGTGCAAAGTTCTTCCTCAAGCTGAGGTGGAACTTCTTGTTTATGTCTGTTACTTTTAGTTTATGTCTGTTGCTCCTCACCCTGTGGCCATTGCCCTTGCTGGACACCACTGAAAAGGGTTCAGCACCATTCTCTTGTCACCTACTGTCCTGGCTCAGAGCAAATTTGGGAGAGAATCCCCAAAGTTGCTCCTCTAGGAAAGCAGATTCAATCGGGCTCTCCCTGTTGAAAGCGAAGGGAGACGACCCATCCTTTGATTCAGCATCGAACTCCAAATTTATTGATCCAAAAGACACGTTTTTATAATCATGTTAATTAAGATCATACATATTGCAAAACTTGAGCTCACGATAGGCTACCGAGCAAACACTAACCCCTCCCTTTGTTTTCAATACCTGTGGTTTGTTTATTGAAACCAAGATTTGTGTTCTCACCCTGATATGGAAAAGTTCTCAAAACCTCCAAGTCTGTTCCCAGAGCAGCCAAGGACAGAATGTTTACCTGTTATGAGAAGACTGTCTGAGAATCCTGCTGTTTATAAAAATGTGCCTGAGAACCTAGTTATTTACAGAAACGGGCTTGAGAACTGCTGCTTTACAGCTGCCTTTTACTTTTCCATCAGCTGTATACTTGCATGGCCTCTTTCTTTAAGCCATGTCTGAGCAAAATTCTCCAACACCTCCCCACAACCAGTCCGGTAGAAAATACCTCCTTGGAGAAAAGTGGAAAAAACCTGTTTCTTAAACAATAAAACCTAAACAATATTAAACAATAAAACCCCTTGCTGCTCCAAAAGCGATGACAAACTGAGAAAGTCCCTCCCCGGGTTGCAGCTCAGCTCACTCAGTCTCTGGTCAGTCCCTCAGTGCTGGCAATGTCGCAGGCCAGGCCCGGCCCGGTGGGCCTCAGGTGCAGCTGCCGGTGCTCCCCTGGGTGTTCAGGCCAAGCAGGTTAAACAGCTCCAAAGAAATGGGAAAAAACACAGTCCAGGGAACTTCTTTGCCTCAGCTAGCTAACACTAACTAAAAGCAAAGGAGAGCTCTGTCCCGCTGTCTGTCCATCCGCAGATAGCACAGCCCAGGAGCAGGAATGTGGAGGAGGAGTGCAGTGTCTGAAAACAAACTGCTGCTTCTTCTCTCCCACCTTCACTCTCTGGAACAAGGCTTAAAGGTGCAAAACTTATTATTCAGCATAAACAGAACAAGACGATTGGGGATAAAAGCATCGTATAGTCAACCCAGGACACTTGGAAATATTCATATGGATTAGAGAGTTCCTCTCTGCCTTCTCTTGTCCAGATTAAACAGGTCCAGATTCTGCAGTCTTTCCTCACAAGAGAGCTACTCCAGACCCCCTCATCATGGGGACCCTCTCCTGTAGCTTCTTATCTTTCTTGAACTGTGAACACCTGAATGGTACAGAAGTCACTGGATGTGGCCTCACCAGGGCTGAGTAGAGAGGCAGGATGTCTTGACATGCTGGACACTGTCACAGACATCTTTTCTTTAAAAATCCTTTCCTTAGGATTTTTCCTCCTGAGAAGCTGGGAGGCCTCAGGAAAAAAATGCAAACATTGATTGTCTGCTGCTGTGAAATGAAACAGGTGCATCTGTGATTGGCCCATGTTGGATGTTTGTAATTAATGGCCAATCTCAGCCCAGCTGGCTCGGACTCTCTTTCCGAGACAGAAGCTTTTGTTATCATTCTTTGCTATTCTACTCTTAGCTTAGCTAGCCTTCTGATGAAACCTTTTCTTCTAGTCTTTTAGTATAGTTTTAATGTAATATATATCATAAAATAATAAATCAAGCCTTCTGAAGCATGGAGTCAGATCCTTGTCTCTTCCCTCATCCAAAAACCCCTGTGAACACCATCACAGGACACACTCTTCCTGATGCACCCCAGAATACTCATGGAACTGAGAGAACAGTCATAATTGCTCTCATCTTACCAATTTTGCTCTTTTTTTTGTCCCCCTTTGTAGTGTCCAAACCATAAATCGATTCCACTTATTCTGTAATGTAACTTGTAATCATGATACAGAGGAGAAGCAAAATGTACCTTGCAAATCAATTGTCAGCCCAAGTGAAGTGGAAAGGCAGATCCCCAAAATGTGCTTGGGTCCTTGACCTGCTTTGATTGATAGATATGCATGACTGATGCAGTGGCAGGCTCAGCAAGCCACAAAGCAGTTTTATTTAACCAGGGAATTGTCTGGGTCTAAGAGTGCTGCTTATGTGGGGTGTGTCTGTGAATAAATATTTTTCAAGTTTGTATGTTAGTGGTGCCTTTCCAGCTGAGCTGAGTCTCTTGCCAGGAGCAGAGCCTGATATGTGTGTGCTGAGCAGAATGTTGAAGGGGGTGTCTCCTGGGTGTATGGAGGGCTCATGGAAATTCACTTGAACTCATAACCTGACATTTTACATATGTAAAAATAAACAAAAAATGCAGCCATGTTTGAAAGATAGTGCTGTGTTTATGTTTGCTAAAAAATGAGGTAGCTCCTACTCTCTCTATTACAATGAGGCTTTTTTAGATTTTGGGTTTTTCAAGGAGTTTCATCAGGCTCCATTTTCTGTCCATGAGGCTGGAGAAATTTAACTGGACACAGTTTGAGCATTGTGTTTGGAAAGAGTGGATTTCTCCCAGTAGTGGATCCTATAGCATTATCCTAGCTAATCCCCCCAAAATCCCTTTCCTCTTGTACATGCTGCATGTTGGTATTTCAGGCTTATCCTGTACCATTAAGGTGATTAGGGCACCTGCTTTTGAAAAGTAGTGTTCAGATGCTGCAGTAACCCAAGAGGAAAGAGTGAGTGAAACTGAGGGGAGAAACCAAACCATTGCTTATCACAGCATTTAAAATATAGCAGTTGAGTTCTTAAAATATTTAAGATTTTAGATAGCTGTTGCACCTCAGCTATGAAATACTGCTCCTTGACTAAAGTGTGATAACCATGTGAGAACTCTGTTAAATTAATGTAGGGCTGGCAAGTTTTGTACAAGGGTATTTTTATCTTCTATAAGATATGTTAGCAGTGCTTGCTGTTGGTTATTATCTTCTGTCTTAGGGTAAATCTTTTAGACATGCACTTATGATTTAGCTGAGGGGAGGTTTTACTGAAGTGCATTTTTTTTTCAGTAAATTAATGCTTGCTCAGCTTAATTCTTTCTCTCCTTCATTGTATGTGTGCCATGTACTTAAGAGGCTAATAGTTTAATACTTCATATTTTACAGATATTTTGATGATGTTTCTAAGTTTTTACCATTTGAAATACCTTAGTGATACTTAATATTAATGCTATTTGAATGAAAATATACAGGTAAGGGTAAGTCCATGACAGAGCGGTCATTGCAGCTCTTTTCTGAACGTTCTGAACCTCACTCTCACTAAACCTTACGCTCTTAACTATCCTAGCTATCCTCTCAGCAGCCCTGGGAGGATGAATGGGTCTCAACCAAACACAAATCTGAAACATTCTAGCCTTTTCTTCCATCTCCCACCTAGGCTGAATAGCAATCATTATCATCTACAACCCTAAACTCACCCTCCTCAACTTCTACCTGTACGCTGTAATAACTGCAACCGTTTTCCTCACCCTAAACACAATTAAAGTCTTAAAGCTGTCTACCCTAATAACTATGAACCAAAATTCCATCCTTAAACCTTAAACACAACGCTGCTCCTAACCCTGCTCTCCCTTGCAGGACTCCCTCCTCTGACAGGATTCCTGCCCAAATGACTTGTCATTCAAGAACTAACTAAGCAAGACATAGCCCCAGCAGCCGCACTTATCTCCCTCCTCTCCCTGCTAAGCCTATTTTTCAACCTTCATCTCACATACTGCACAATAATTACACTCCCCCCACAAACCACATAAAACATTGACGTACTAGCAAATCACCCAGCATTACAATTGCTATCTGAACCACCATGTCCATCATCCTCCTCCCTATCTCCCCTATAATCCTTACCATTGTCTAAGAAATTTAGGATTACCTAAACCAAAATTCTTCAAAGCCTTAAACAAGAGTTAAACCCTCTTAGTTTCTGCTGAAGTCTGCAGGCCATTACCCTGCATCCCCTAAATGCAACTCAGGACCTTAATTAAGCTAGGACCTTCCAATTTACTAGACAGATGGGCTTTGATCCCATGATACTATAGTTAACAGCTATATGCCCTAACCAACAGGCCTCTGCCTAAGGCTCTGGTACATAACCAATGCACATCAATGAGCTTGCAATTCACCATGAACTTCACTGCAGAGCTGATAAGAAGAGGAATTGAACCTCTGTAGAAAGGACTACAGCCTCTTACACACTCAGCCATCTTACCTGTGACAGTCATTAACCGATGATTATTTCCAACTAATCACAAAGATATTGGGAACCTATACCTAAAAGGTGAGGTTATGTAGAGTAGTGGGATTGGGAGGAGTTTTATGATGGTGGATGGGAGGAAGCCAGTGGTGAGAGGAGAGCCTTGGAGTACTTCTGGGATTTAGAAGTAGAATGGTACTAGTCCTAGTTTTATTGCGATTGCTGAAGTGGGATCAGGCAGGATGTTGGGTGGGTAAGTTGGGTGATGAACATTTTCCACAGGATCTGGATAAATATATTTTCTCCATGCTGACTGTGATTAGTGCCCTCATTGGTAGAAATTCCATCTGTAGCTCAAAATTCTGCACTAGCCAGCATCTCTGTGTGGAAATGTTGTGCTAATGTTGGCTGTCATGTCTCTACCTTTTGCACCTCTTCCAATATTCTTACCTTTTCTGATTACCTTCTGCTGTCTCCACAGCCTGTTTGGATTTTTCCTGGGCTACCTTTTACCCTGCTACTGCCTCTCAGACCTGCCTGTGCTTTGCTCACATATCACTTTATTTTCTCAGTATTAGCACCATTTGGAAACTCCAATGCTATCCTATCTACAGTTACAGTCTTACAATGGTCAGTCTATCAGGATGAGGGATAAAGATTGCTTTAGAAAAGCTGTGAACTTTATAATGAAAAATATGTAGTCCTATCACATAAATATAAAGCATCACAATAAATATAAAGCATTGACCTAGTAGAACAATTCATGCTATATGAAGAGTACTCTTATTCCTTGTCTGCCATTTCTATGTGTGCAGGACCTTTATTTAAGAATTAAATGGAAATAAACAGAAGCGTGAAGGCTGAATGAGACAGATTAATGCAATTTAGGATATGCAATTAAAACACCACAGACAGGAAATTTATTTCTATTAAAATAATTTTAGAAAGCGTTTTTCTATATTAAAGAGATAATTTGTATTTTTATGGCTTGATTAATACACTGTGATGAAATTCTAAAGCTGCAGAGCATTAATTGCCAGAGAACTAAGACTGAAGCCTAATATTTTAATTCTAATGGGTTCATAGCATTTTAATGGTCTTCACTTCTGCATATTTCTGTGTGTTTTAAGCCACAGAAAAAATTGTTTGATATTAAGAAAGATAAATTGTTATAAATTTC
Source organism: Melospiza georgiana (assembly GCF_028018845.1). Classification (NCBI taxonomy): domain Eukaryota; kingdom Metazoa; phylum Chordata; class Aves; order Passeriformes; family Passerellidae; genus Melospiza; species Melospiza georgiana. The sequence continues at coordinate 40,622,287 of NC_080434.1, read as the reverse complement.
ATCAGGTTCCGTGAATAGGGCACTGGACTGTGACTTAGAATGTCTGGAGTCCAATTTTTGCCCAATTTTACTATTCTCTAATATGATTTACACCAATTTCACACTCATTATATTAATTTTATTTTGAGTCTTTTCTGTAATTTCAGTGGGCTCCACAGTCGTTGTCCTGTCAACCAGTCTATAACATTTCAGCCACCTTGGGATCCAGATCTTGGCATTATTTTAGAAATATGAGGAAAAAGAAGTAAAAAATATTAATTTATATATACATATGATACTGATATCACTGTGTACTCCTGATAATTTTCTTTAGCTCCAAATTTTATGTCCTTAAAATTTACCCTATGCTGTTAAAAATTTTGCAGACATCACGAGTAAGACGGAAATATCCTGCAGATGCAATTTTGGTTTTTGACAGTGCAATTTAAACTTTCTCTAAGATTAATGAAAAAAAAAAATGAATCACTGAACCATAAACATTATATTTCCTGGAAGTTGGATATGTACCACACATACTGTCCATGACTAAAAATGGCAATTTTATACTGTGGAAAACCAGTCACCCCAACATTCCTACTGCTTTGTGCTTTGAAGGTAACCCAATGATCAGATTGCAATTAATGTCTTTTCTGGGATCTACACACTAAAGATAGAAGTGCTTCATAGTAAAGAAAACAGAATTCTAAGTGTGTGATGAAGGAATTGTGGGGTGAAATCTAACCAGGAACATTTTAATAGTGGATAGACAAGATTGTAACATTTTTTAATCCTGATTTTAAAAACTAAGTAACCAAGCTGATTATATCTTCTTTTGTGCTCAAAGAAACATCACTTTATGATCCCTTGCTTTTGAAATGAAGTATTAAAAAGGTTTCTAGTGCACTTAAAATACAGGAAACTTTAAGAGCAGGAATTTGTTTATTTTTCTCCAGTATATATGCAATGCAAAGTTATCAGCTTCCGGGTGGAATGATTGGAATTCATTCTCCTTTTGTGTTGTTTCAACCCAAATTTTTCAAGTGTAACCTTTGTGGTATTATGGAATAGTGTAATGGTGTTTTCTTTTTACTTCATAAGCTTTATCTTCCTGCCTCAACCATCCCACTTGCAGCAAAAATTATCGGGGGAAAAGATATGGGTTTTTTTAATGTTATTTTTTCCTCTTAGTAAAAGTGGGATGTGTTAAAGTTTGGGGGCGGTTTGGCAGGTTTTTTTTTTTTTTTTGGAAAAGAAAAATAGCATTTTAAACAGGTTACATGTCCCTGAGATGCTTTTATTAGTAGTAGTTTACTCTAAATTTGTAAACAGGAAGCTGCAGCAGCACCCATTTGTCTTTTTCTTTTAATAAATCAGGCTTTCCAAGCTTTGTTTTTACTGCTTAAAAGTGTGGAAGTGTTTAATGTTCACTTAAAACTTGCTTCAGGCAGTGTCTGAGTTTATCTGCTCATGTAAGGAACAACAGAGTATTTCAAACAAGCAGTGTTGCTGTAGTGCTCAATACAGAAATGTTTCAGCTACAAGTATCTCTATCTATATATCTTCAGTTTCCCCTGGAGCTTCCATTACATAAGCAATGTTTGGGATGAATTTAGATGGAATAATAATAATAAAAAAGTGTAGTTTATATTTTTGATCAAACCCAGTTATATTTGATACTTAAAGGTTTAATTAACTATTGAAATTAAAAACAAATTGTGGTAAGATTTTCCCAACAGCCACTTGATGACATAAGTCTGTTCTTTGGCATTATTTGGAAATATTTTATAACTGAATTACTCTGAAATATTTTCCCTTCTCTTACTCCTCAATATTTTACCAGAAAAAGAGCATTCAGAGAGGTTAATGAGAAATATTTCAATTGGTTACCGGTCTCTTCTTAGCACAGATGTGCTCAAATTATGAAAATGGTTTACTAAGAGGGCTTATCTGGAACTGCTATCAGTTTGATGAAGGCTGAACAGAATACAGCTGCAGGCATAAACACTCAATTACCTGAGCAGCCTTCTCCAACATTATTTTCAATTTGAGCTAGAAACCCTGTCCCTGTTAACTCATAACCCATCACCCAGTCTCTTTAGTTATACAGACCTGAGGGTAGAAACCAAATCTCTGCTGAAAGGTTAAAGAAAATACAAAAATATTCTTTTTGACTAGTATGTAGTCCAGGAAAATTTTCTCACTCTGCTGGGACTTCATTGCTATGAACCTTTTGACCAAATTTATCAGGCTGATGGAGATTTGGTAAAGCTTTAGAGAGTACCATTAAATTCCATGTCTGTTGAAATTAAAATTACTTTCTTTTCTTGCACAGAAAGTGAATGCAAAGTTGATAATAAAAGTGCCTTCTATTAAAGAAGATTGCTTATGTCAAAAATGTGCACTTTAATCTGTCTGCCTTTGAGCTCATTAGGTTTTATCAAACTTGAATATGTTGGAAGCTGAGGAAAAAATGAATTTTAAAATGAAGCCTAACACTGAGATAATGTACAAAAAAAGGCAGCCAAGATGAATCTGTAAAAAAGTTGTGTATTCCAGAACCAAATAAAAAATGGCTTAAGGTTAGAAAATGATTTTAAGGAGAATGATTAAATGTTTAAGATAGTGAGATTTGAAATTAACTTCAGCGATTTCACATGATTCAAATCTGCTACCTCTGTTGTGCTTCCTCATAGGTTGGGGGACAGAATTGGAAGCAAAGGAAAGAATAAATCCAATCAGGAATAACTTCTCGGTGTGGCTGGGTTCCCTTGCTGTTCTGGCTCATATCATGTGCAAAGCCCCATCCAACCTGGCCTTGAACATTTCCAGGGATGAGAAAGCTGAAACTTCTCTTGGCCACCTGTTCCAGCACCTCACCAACCTCACAGGAAATAATTTATTAATAATATCTAATGTAAACCTACTCTCTTTGAATCCATTCCTTCTTGTCCTGTCACTACATGTCCCTATAAAAAGCTCCTCTCTGTCGTGCTTGGCCCCTGTTTCTCAGATAAAGGAATAACTAATGGATATTTTCCTTGCTGTTCTAACAATTTTGGTGTGTTTTTTTCCTGAAAAAAAAACCCTCTGTGACTATTGCTGCTACATCCCACTTCCCCAAAAAAAGGTTTTGAAGAAAAATTATATTTGAAGAAAAATTATATTGTTTAAACTTGTTTTACCTAGGAACTAAACAATGACAGGAACAGATATAAGCAACCTGACTTCTTTGCCCATTATGCCATGAAGAATATAAAGTTTCATCTATTAAAATTGAAATAATATATGATTGTTGTCCCCATCTCTCTCTGTGTATGTACACATAGTATACATTCTAAAACAAAGCAAAAATCCCTTATCCAGAATATTCTTAGAAAATAAAAGAGGTAGGAAAAAAAGATTGAGTAAAACAAGGATGAGTTAAGACTTATTTTGAAATTTATTCTCCTTCATCAGTTGTAAAATACTTTTGCATAGGTCGAGCATACACACACAAAATAACAAGTAGGTTTTTTAATGAAACTTTTGATTGCTCAAGCAAAGACAATGTGAATGGGAGACTTAAAGCCATATTTCATTTGCTGGCAGAATTCACTCATGTTTTAGAACACTATCACTTGTGTTAAAAATCAATGTTTTACGTCTTCAGTATTGCGGAAGGTGGGAAATTCCTCTTAATTTCAGAGCATCATTTGCTGAGTTTAGGTTTGTGCTGGATGCCACTGTTCTTGGAAACTGGTTTTCATGTTGCACTCATGTTCACCTTATGAGTATCTTGTTTTTTATCCCAGATGGTTTAATAACATTTCTTTAAATGGGCAATCATCTAAGTGTGTTTCAGGAGACTTTGTGAAACAGACTTTTAAAATTTCATTTTAAAAACCTCATAAATCTGTGTTATAAGAGATGTAAAGTCCCACCATTGTGTCATTTTTTCACAGTGGAATATATATTTTAATTCACCTGTGAGAGCAGAAATGTAGCCATGACATGCAGTGGAAAATGTCTGTGGACTGGCAGAGTGGGATTGAGGAGATCCATGAGATAATAAGATCCTGAAGGAGCTTTTGACAGAGAGAAAGAGGCATATGACAATTAAGAAACATACACTTCGCGTTCCAAAAAGGCTTGGATATCATCTGCAACATGCTTCATATTTCTCTGAGAAGTCACTTGACTCTATGCTTTGTTTATTTATTGTTATAGTAATTAATATTTATACACAGCATGGGTGAAACAAGCAATCTTTTTTGATTCTTCTGATAAGGGATTGATTTCCCCCTAAAATGGAATTGAAGCAATAAAGGGAAAATCTTATATTTCTGGCAGGTCTGCTAAATCCTCAGAATGCTATAGATGTGTATGACCTGGATAAAAATAGTAAGTGTATATATAGTTTTTATCACTTAAGTCCTTTGAGCATCTCCCAGAGATAAGAAACATTTGTCACATTTTTGAAGGGGTTTTCATTGACAAAGGCTTCAATCATGCAGAAAGCTGTTTTCAGATTTCCATAAAACAAAGAGGACACCATTTACATGATAAATTGCTCCCAGACAACAATCTTAGCTGACTACCCAAGTGCTACCCTGTGATTCTGTTATCACTGATTTGTCCTTCACTTTTCAGCAGAATGAAAATGAAGGACTTGCAACTAATTGTGCCATGAAAACCGAGCTAATAGCTAATTTGTTCATACTAGAAAAGGGGAAAAAAAAAAGCAACAACAAAAAAAAAAAAGGAAAAAAAAAAAAAAAAAACCAAAAAGAAGATTCTAAGCCATTAGGGTTGAGTGTAAATCATATAATATGCAACAACAAAGCATTATTAATGGCTGTACTGCTATACAAAGAGTATGAGAGTGATATTTTGTAGTAAAATTACTTTTTGAAAGGTCTAATGCATTTTTTGAAAACATGCATTTCTAAATGTTACTGAAATTTATGTGTCTTCCAACAAAAGCTATGAATCTCTGTTATTTTTTATCAGTGCTGATCAAGAGGAAGAAATAAATTTTATATATATAAAAATGTATCCTAAACTCCTGGTATTACCAATTTTTATTGCCATAAAGATATCTAGTTTCTCGTATTTTTTTTGTTTTTGGTTATTTTTAATTTCTGATTTATTTTTTAGTTTTAATCTATCAAAATGCAAAGAAGAAGGGAATGAATACTTTAACAATTGTCACACTGAACTACTAATCTGCTCTGAGTACTCTGTTTTATCTATTCCCACCCAGACTGACAGTTCAGAATATAACATTTCTTACCAAAGGACAAAACCTGACCTCAACAGAGAGTTCAAGAATTCTCTTCTTCAAGATGTCCTTTTTTTTCTCTTTTTTTTTCTTTTTTTTTTTTTTTTTTTTTTTTTTTTTTTTTTTCCCAAAACCCTTTTGGAATAAGATTAAAGGAGGTGTGACACCAATGTAGATACTTTTAGCTATTTTGGTCTCTGTGAAATATATTCCCTGTAAGCAAATATCATCACTAATGTTATCTGTGCCTTTTGTTGTGTGATTATCTGCTCTTGTACTTTCATCTTCCACATTTTTATTTTTCAGACCACTTCTTGTTGTGATTTTTTATGTTAAAAAAACCCAAACCATTTCCTGAATTCTTAACTACCACAGTTTTCGTCTTTTGCAGTTTCTGTTATTGTAACATTAGGACAATAGGTTTGAAGATGAGGAAATACTGCTTTTAACTTTGAGATGATCAGTGTAATTAAGGTCTGTATTGTCTTGGTTTAAAATTAGATTTGGATTTGGTTGCTGACTAAAATATTTTGAAACAGATTGATGTTTTATTCCTGTCTGAAAAAAAATAAAAAATGTAGAAATTTATTTGCTGAAATTATTCCATCACTGTGTCTCTAGATTATGGGATTAGGGAAGGTATATTTCCTGACTCTGTGACTGTTAAATTTTTTTTTTTCATGTTTTTTTGGGGGGAGGTGTTGGGTTTTCTTGATTTGGTTTGAGTTTTTTGAGGGGGAGTGGGGCACAAAGGCATGGAAACAAGACCCTACTTCCTTTTGCTTCCTCTTACCATTATGACAATTTCAAAGGAGAGGAAACATTTTAGAAGTCAGGAGAAATTCTCACTATGTGACCAATAGGACTGCAGTTTGATTGTGTGCTTGACCAGGGCTGTGAGATGCATGACGGGAGTTGAACACTTCCAGAATCTGGAATTTCTTTCTTTCTTTCTTTCTTTCTTTCTTCTTCTTTCTTTCTTTCTTTCTTTCTTTCTTTCTTTCTTTCTTTCTTTCTTTCTTTCTTTCTTTCTTTCTTTCTTTCTTTCTTTCTTTCTTTCTTTCTTTCTTTCTTTCTTTCTTTCTTTCTTTCTTTCTTTCTTTCTTTCTTTCTTTCTTTCTTTCTTTCTTTCTTTCTTTCTTTCTTTCTTTCTTTCTTTCTTTCTTTCTTTCTTTCTTTCTTTCTTTCTTTCTTTCTTTCTTTCTTTCATCTTTTCCTTGTAGGAGCTAGGGGACTGGAAAAAATTCTACTCTGATGTTTCCAAATTTATTGACATGATTTCGATTAGGCTCTTTTATTTAATTTTCTTTCTTATTTCAATTTGGTGACACCACATTACGAATGCTTTTTTATTATTTAAACGATCATGCTCCATTTTCCTCTATCACTCCTTATGCTGTTGTCCTACATACCAACACGATGGTGAGGCCATCAGATTTGCTCTACATTAAAAAGCACAAGGAATTAGAAAACTGAAAGTCTTGATTATAGTTCTGCCATACATAAGAAGTTTTATGTGTGTGAAAATTTCTGGCATATTTTACTCAGATCTATTTGGAAATGGATACCTAGCATTGAAAGTAAGAATATGCTGCAGTATAGGTGTAAAATAAGGAGGTTTAGGAGATGAAAATAATTAAGAGAAAGCAGAGACTTCTAAGGAAATAGAATACTCATGTTGTACGGATTTTTGTCATTTGCCAGTAATCTGGCCTGGTGATTCTCAGAATGTCCTCCGTAGTAGAGCACTTCTGTGGAGTCTGAGGAGCTATTTTTCTCAAAATTGTACAGTAGTGATGAAAAATTGAAATACAGGGTCAACCCACTCTGCAAGGAAATTTGATTTGAGTCTGCTTCAAGGAGTATTGCACTGTTCCCTTATATTTTGCTGGTTTATGGACGTAAAATGAAATTCACCTCTTGTTCTTTAATATTTTTGTTCTTTGAGGACAGCTGAGTTTAGTATGCTATTGGTACTAAAAATTGGGAGGGAAAGACAAAATACAGCAAGCTAAATAGCAAAATTGTCTGGGATAATATAATTTATCTTTCTAAATAATATGTACATGACACAATCAGGTGAGTAAAAATATTAGTAAATTAAATAATCTGTTTTCTTACTGGAGCATAGGAAACAGAATAAACACATGATTTCTCCTCAGAACAATGAGAAAAAGAGGTTCAGCTCTCATGTTGTTCTCCATCATATTGTGGTGACAGCATTTCTCATGTAACTCATGCAGGATGTTGCTTTGCAAAATATCCATATATTTATGCATATAAATTACTGGATAGCAGCTGCTATATGGGAAGGAGAGAGAGAAAATCTCCTTGACTATAAAAAGAGATTTCCTTGCTATGCAAATAAAAAAACAGCTGAAATGCATCATAGAAATCAAATAGGATTATGATCTTAGTGCAAAGACTGTTTCCTTTCAGGTGAATTAAATCAGATGGTGAGGCACTCGATTATAGAAAAGAATGAATTGTACTGCAGCCTAAGATATATAGGATACCAAAAGGGAAAAACATTATGACAATGGAAGATGATAAGAAACCTCCTTAAGAGAAACTTTGAAAATATTTATTTTGTGGAAAAGAAATTGGATGACTGGAGGGGAAATAATTAAATATTGAAAGAATGTAGCAGCCATAACTATCAAATGTTTCAATTAACCAGTTTTTCAGGTGTGATAAATTTCATTCTGTATGTTAGGCTAGGAAGGTTTCATAGTAAGCTTTTTAATGTATATTACATATTCTTTGAGTTGTGTCATCTTAACTGCACATTTCCCTGTTTTCTCTTTTGTTTCTACATTGTTCTTCCCTACCAATACTCATATTGGAAAAGAATGCTCAACTTTTTTATTTACTCCAAAATTAGAGGAAAAAATTCCTCTCTTTAATTTTCACAATATGTGTAAAATTTGCATTGATTCTGAAAAGTATGGTGAGACAACGCCTATTTTTCTTTCCTTGTAACATAGAATCAAGAGATGGCACTGTTTAGATTAAAACAAACAAGAGGAAAAAATAAAACTCTGAAACCTCAAGGGCAGTTTATTTCAGTTGCTGAGAATGGGGCCCCCCAACCTCACTGCCAGCAGTGGCAGTTCCACTAATGGAAGTGGGATTTGCTCTAACCTGTTCTCAAGCATTCTCCACTCCTACATCTCAACAGCCTCTCAGTAAGATTTTTAGAAACCAATGGTCTAGTATTCAGTAAAAGAAATCTTTTTTTAAGTCTGTAAATTTTTCAGAGCAGGATCTTTTTTCCTCAAATAATCTCGTTTGTCATTACTTTCCCTTCAATAGCAGCTACTCATTTTGCAATTGGAGCAGGTTGTCATCTCATGTATCAAATTCTTCTGTCCTTCCATCCATTCTTTGTTTAATTGACAAATGAATTGTACAAATTGCTTAATTTAATTTCTACAAATTGTTGTAGCTGTTTTTTACTGATGTTGTAGTTTAATCCCAATTGGTAACTAAGACTCACACAGTCATTTGCTCTCTCATCCCTGGTGGGAGGATAGGATAGAAAGGATAGAATAGGAACAGGATAGGATAGGAAGGATTAAATAAGTAAATTTATTGGTTGAGATAAGGACAGCTTAATAATTGTAATAACATAATATGATAATAAATATTAATGAAATAGAGAATTAAAAAAATAGAGATAAAAAAACCTAAAACAAGTTGTTTAAAGGAAATCACTAACTTCCACTGGTAGTAAACTATTGCTGAATCAATTTCCAAGCAAAAGTTGGCTAGCTGTCCTAACACCTCTATCTTCTCTTCTATTGCCAAACATAATTTCACAGAGAATTTTCCATGGGGCTTTTTGGTACCCCCATGCACCAACATATACATGTCTGTATCTCTTTTACATGCAATGCTGTAAGATAGATACAGCTTCATGTACATTTTTACAGCATCCAAAATTCCTTTAAAAGGGCCTGCATTCTCTGCCTTTCTCTGGCAAAGGTCTAAGTGATTTGTTTTGTCTCCCTCATAAGCAGTGTGAAATAATTGTAAGTTTTCTCTGGCACATAAGCAGAACACACCTATCATTCAAGCACAATTTAAAATAAAAAACCTGAAAACTCGTTCTCCTAAACTCTTCCAGTGCTAGAAAAGTAGAAGCACAAAAGAATTTGAAGCAAAGGAAATAAGGAAAGGACAAATGACATAAGGCCTTGTCTGAGTTAAATGATGAGTTTCAGCTGTGGTCTGGAGGTGATTTTCTTCACTCATTACCACTCTAACCAGCTGCACAGATGGCCTCTGAAATCTACATAAAGGCAAGAGCTCAAAGGTTAGGAAATAATGAAAAGATGATGCCTACAGTCAAGTGAAATTATAGCTTCTCCCGATTGAGGGAAATGCATACAATCAGAAATCCAGAAATTACGAGATGTTTAAATAACTGTTTTAAGTAACACTAAAGGGCAGAAAATTAGAGAAGATCACATGAAGGTTATAGAAAATTATGTCTATTAGCATCACTCGTGGCTACAGCACTAAGTAAGCTGTTCTTATTAAACAGTTTGTTCTAAAAGTCCTTCTCCTGTGAAATCAAATGCAACATTTCCCTTCATCTCCTTACTCCTTGCATCCCATCTCTCCACTGCAAATAGGGAATGCTGCTGGTCACACTTCCAATCTCCCTTCCTTTCTTCTACCTGGGTGACAGCAGTAGCCCTCTGGGATTTTTTGAAATGTGGCTGGTGAGAAAGATATTTTGCTGTTTACAATGACTAGCAGTGCTTGCAAGCACACAGAGAGCTTAATTAGTTTTTCTTTATCTCTGTTTCAGCATGTCCCAAAGTCTCTTAGTGCTGAAATACACACCCCCTCACACACACACCGAGGAGAGGGAAGCACATTGAGAAAGAGCTCATTTTGAGCATCACCTTATGGTTGTAGCAGCTCTGTTGGCTCTGCTTGGAGCAGTGAGACATGTTTGGCAGCTCTGTTGCGCGATTTTCTATGCGCTCATCAGTTTGATCCAAATGGGTGAACAGCTGGGATCTCACCATCTTGAAGACAATTGCTGCTGGAGCTCATTTCTCTGGCAGACGTTCTGCCGCAATCTTGATGAAAGGTGCTTTGCTATTTCCCTTTCTCTCCCTTTTGCCTAATGAAAAGAATATTGAAGTGCAACCAGAGGGTCTTTATTATCTCTGGTTAATTCATTTTACAGTGAAGAGCATACTATTTAATTTCCAAAATTTCAAGGAAGGCATGACAAATAAGTTTTTCTGGATGTATTTTAATGTGGCTTTTTTTTTCAATTGAAGATATAAATAAATCTTTTTTCTTATTTAAAAAAATACCCAAACTATAACAGTAAACTTCAGTAATTATATGCAGAAGGCCCACATATGGTCCCATTGAGATAATACCTATTTGTATTGAGAAAGAATGACAGAAATCTTGATTTTCCCAAAAGGAAGAAAGTTAAGGTAATAGGGCAAAGATGCGTGAAGTATTCCTGGTTGGTTGTTTTGTATTTTTGTGGAAGTTTTGTGGGTTTTTTTTCCTTTATTTGGTTGATTTTGTGTTTTAAGGCCATAAAGTGCTTTAAATAATACGGTTCCTCCCACTTCTCCCCCAAAACACGAAGTGATGGTGTTGTTGATTGAAAGACATGCATCTCCCTGCCACCAAGTAGATCCAAATATTTAAACAAAATTTCATACCTCAGCTTTTTTTTTTTTTTTCCATATGTTTGATTGCAGGCACCAAATGATTTTATTTTCATTTTTTTTTTAATTCTTTTTCTCCCCGAGAAATGTATTGTAAGACTTTATCTTCTGTCAGAGCACTTAATGTATTAAAGTCATTGAAATGACTACATACCACTCAAGGAGGAACCTTAACTGTTCAGGTTTCCCAGTTCTTCACAGAGGCAGGAAATTATCTTTTTTTAGTTATCATGGCAGAGAAGACTGAGGTAAAGCAGGTAAAGTGAATCATCTGTGTTCATACAGTTAGAAAATACTTGACCCAATTTTACTTTTAGAAGTAATAGACAGATGTTAATTTTCTGGATGACTGCTGGTTATTTGCAGTCAGCTGATCTGATTAACCTTAATATTTCACATTATAGCCTCTCTGTGTAGGTATCTCTAGAGGAAAAGGAACTCTCTTTGTCTACATCTAATGACAAAATAGAATAAGAAGCACAATGGATTCTTGGTCTAATTTGCTTTGCTTGATGCAAGACTTAATTCCTGATGGCAAAACATCATTTTTACTGCATGCCTCTTTGGACAACAGTTAATATATTCTGAATATATTCTGAATAAGGATTTAATTATGGCTGCAACATCTGTTGTATTCCCCTGAGTAAAGCAGGTAGGTAAAGAGCACAAAGCCTGTCATACCTCTTCAGCCTCCTCAGGGCTGTGGTGGGGCCACTGGTGGTTTTCAAAACTGGCCTTGATTTAGGAGAAGTTTGTGGCTCATGAGTTTGCAGGCAGCAGAAAAGTGAGGAATTTCTTACTCTCCTCCTACTAATTGCTATGTCTCTGACATTGACATAGATCCAAAATCATTCCATCTGAATGAAGGCCATATCTAAGGTGCCTTGGAACTAGAAGAAATAGGCAGTGTGTTAAGGCTGAGCAGGGATGGGTCAATAAATTGGTAGTGGAGATCTACCTGGACACCTTGGGTGATGTATAAGGAGGGCAAATCAACATGGGAAAGAAATACCCCTGGAAAAATCATTTAATTGGGGACAAAGGGTCACATCATAAGCTGCTGTTGAAATAGGCTGTATGCATACTGATGATTTTGTGATTATTTTTCAAGGTTTTTGGTTTTTTCCCTTTCTTTTCATTATAAACTTGTTAGTTCTGTGAGAAAAAATTATTCAGTTTGGAGTATGTAAGGAACATTAAAGTCTCTTCTTTCCCCCCAAAAAATTGTTTGATCACTTTTAGGAGGAGGAACTAAATAGTTGAACCTACTCTTTCTTTGCTCAGAATAAAAAAAGCTGGCAGAGGGATTGTGTGTGCATTCTCAGTCCATCTAGGAATAACCTTTTCAATTAATAATTTTCTTCACACAGCCTGTTCTCTGTTAGTCCAATCCAGAATGTAACTCTCTGGAAATGTTAGCTTTCCAAGAGAAACCAACAATAAATCTCTACAAGCTGCTTAGAGCCAATTCTTATTTCTATACAGGAGAATGATGAGTATAGAAAATTTCTGCTTCCAGATGCTTCTATCTCTCTTATCATTCCTTTAAAATAAATAAAATTTTAAAATTGTTCTTCTTCATGTGTTCAGTTTTTTGTTTTCAACATAGCTATATTTTTGGTGATTACAAAAGAGAGGTTTTTCCAGTGCTGTGTTTTTTAATTTTTTTGCTTGATGAGTTGGATTTATTTTATTTTTTATTTTTTTTTAAGAAAAGCTCTATCTTAAAAACCTTAAATTAAATAAGAGCTGATTAACTGGATTTCATGTTGTTGCAAATGTTACTCTGGTCCAATCAGACACCTAGTGAAACTATGGGTGCCTTTATTTGTAAAATCTAAATATCCCAGTGATAAAAGGTACAACATTCTTTTTTAGGCTTCAAGCAGAAATCCTCTTCAAGTTTAGCTCTTTAGGTAGAAAAGGTCACACTTTCCTGTCAATGGAATGGATCATATGTCAAATTAACTTTGCTAACTTCTCCTAAAGAAAATTAGGGAGAGATCTCCTGAACTGATTTGTGACAGCCCAATATGAATAAGACTGATAGTCATAAGTGTAAACCACTTTAAATAAATTAAATACAAGTATTGCAAAAATTGACAAACAATATGGAAGGTTATTTGAATGAAAATCTAGTTTTAGCAAGGAGATGTCACAGTATTTTTGGGTAAGTTCAAAAGACAAACTTAGAGAAGTTAGAGAAGTTTCTTTCCCTCTTTGGAGCAAGAAGCCTGCAAGCTCAATCTTTTTTTGGACATGTAATAACCCTCAAAGAAAGATATGTTTAAAGTAGTGTTCCTGTTAGAAGTGGTGGGATTTGTCCTATAAGTATTCTACCTAATTGACCAGACATTGAAAAAACTGAGATGGGATGGAAAAAGCTTGATATCACTTGTTTCACAAGGGGACTTTCCTATCCAGTGTGTGTGATGCTGCAAATCAAGGTCAGGTCTTCCACCACTTCCATCACAAGTTCCTCTAAATTAAATGCCCAATATTGTTTGTCCCTATATGACTTACTTTTCACTGGTTTTGGTAAGAACAATAATTTTGTCTTCATTAAAGATTGTTTGGAATGACTCCTTTTTTATCTGTTCCTAGTACAAAACAAAATCTGTTGTATGTGCTGGGTGCCCCATGGCAGGAAGGAATGATGAACCTGACTCCATGTTCTCAGAAGGCTGATTTATTATTTTATTATATAAAATAATACTAAACTATACTATACTAAAAAATACAGAAAGGATACTTACGGAAGGCTAAAAAGATAATAATGAAATCTCCTGACTCTTTTCAGAGTCTTGACACAGCTTGACCCTGATTGACCAATGAGTGAAAACAACTCACAGCAGAATCCAATGAAACAATCACCTGTGGGTAAACAATCTCCAAACACATTCCAAAGGAGCAAAACACAGGAGAAGCAAATCAGATAATTATTGTTTTCCTTTTTCTCTGTGGCTTCTCAGCTTTCCAGGAGAAAAATCCTGGGAGAAGGGATTTTTCCAGACAATATGAATGTCACACAAAATCCTAAAATATGCTATGACCATTCCAAGAACTTAGGAAAGGTTCTAAGAAATAACATAAAATGGATGAAAGTGAGAAAAAGGACAAGCTTAAACTCTTTCCTAGGAAAAGTCTGTGTTGAAATGCCATTGTAGTAGTGGCAGCTCCTGTGTTACAAGGTGACAAGATGCCATCCATGACTGTGAAGAAACATTCAGAGCTGCTTCAGACTTCTACAGTTTGTCACATTTCTGGCAACCATAATGTTCTGCTGTCAAGTATTTCTAGTTTTGTAATAGCGATTTTTGGTCCAGGAGTAAAAATGTATACACGTAACTTTCAGTTCTCTAACTTAAATAAAGCATGAGAGGAAAAAGAAATCCTACTTCACCAATATACGATGAGTTTTTATTGTACAGCCTTTTATTTTAATGGTAAATGATGGGAGGTAGAGGGCCTTTTCAAAAGCAAGAGCACTGAAAATACATTTCATACAAGGGAATGTATTTTTAATGAAAACTAGAAATGTGGTTTGAAGCTTACAAGCAGGGAAAAAAATAAAATTAAGATTAAATTGGCAGAGTTGTAATATTTGACGTTGTATCTGCATCTGAAATGTGATGAAATGATGTCCAGTCAGGAGAACCTGCTGCTTTCTGCAGGTTTGGATGAATAAATCGTGTTTATAACATGATTATTCTGTTGTGAAATAAATTCAAAATTTGACTGTGTTGCGTATGTTGCATTAAGTCAGCCAAATATTTCTGTAACTTCTACCCTGAGAAACCAGCCCAAAAAGAGTTTTAGTTGAACCAGAACCTTGGAACAGGCAATGTGGTATAAGAAAAAACACTTGCTTCAAATAGTTAAACCAAAACCAGGACACAAAGTGTTTTCTGAATTCATTAATGGCTAGCAGTCAACTGGCAATTGGTGAGCTATAAGTTCAGGATCCATAACTGCAATAAAGTAGCACTTGCAAAATGTTAATGAAACCTAAAATTTCTATTTACTGGCCTACAACAAAGTCTGAAGAAATGGCTATTCTCTGTGAACAGTGACATATATTCACTTACCCCTCCCAGCCCCACCTCAGCATTGGAGAAACCTTGGAAAAGAGGGATAAAGATCTCTGGACAGTGGATCAGATTCTCTTTTTTTAAAATTAAATCTGTCTTTAGAGTGGGATAAAATATTTTTCTACCCTTTTAGGATCATGCCTAGCTTGAAAATAAAACTGGGAATAAACTAATTTGGTGTATTTACAATCATATTTCCAGATTTTTGATTTAGGAAGCACTGCAAGTGTGGTATGGACACTGTTTCTTCTGTGCTTGGACACACAGCTTTGTGGAAACAAATAGCCAAAAAATTGACTGTTGCAATGTCAAGTCAGCTTGCTGCAAAAGAGTTTGGAATCATTTGCTTCAACCTGCAGGAGACTAATTCCTTGAAAACAATTTACAGCACATCGACAGACTGCATATATGACATTTTTCAGAAATACAGGTGACAAGCAGTGGCAGCTGATCTCCACATGATTATAAGCTGTTCTCAAAGGTCTGAATGTTCAAGACTGTTCTTGCTGTGCAAATATCTCTATGAGATTAAGAGAATCAGTGTCTATTTCTAGCAAGGAAGTTGGGTATAATTTTGCCTGAGGTTGATTTGCCCAGCTCCTTTGGAGTTGAGTTTTTCCCCATCCAGGTGTACAAGGAAGGCAGTGGATAACACTTCTGTAATAAAATTAAATACAGGTTGAGTAATGCTTCTCCCAACTCATATATGCATGGTTTTCACTAAAGGCTTTATAACAAGATGTTTTTCTGTATTGTCATTGGGCTGACACTGAAGTTGTAGTTGTTGTCAGCATGATATTTTATGAAAAATCCTTTTGCCACGATTTTTCTCCTGAGAAGCCTCAGAAAAGAAATGTAAACAATAATTATCTGGTTGCTTGGAATGTGGATTGGAGGTTGCTTACCAACACGTGCATCTTGGATTGGTTCCATGTGAATTGTTTTTACTTAATGACCAATCCCAGTCCAGCAGTGTCAGATTCTCTGAGTCAGTCATGGGTTTTTATTATTCATTCTTTTCTAGCCTTCTGATGTCTCCTTTATCTTCCTTTAGTATAGCTTTAGTATATCACTTTTAGAATAGAACAGAATAGAATAGAATAGAATAGAATAGAATAGAATAGAATAGAATAGAATAATAAATCAGCCTTCTGAGAACCTGGAGTCAAATCTTCATCTCTCACCTCATCCTGGGGACCCTCACAACACCACAACAGTTGGTGACCACAGTTATAGAGATGTCTCAGATATCTGTCCATTTATTTCCCTTACTCTGCTTGGGATATATCCATTAAATAAGTGTGATTACAGCTAATTAACATGGTTTTTCCTGGTAACTTCCTACTGTCAAGCTGGCTTCAATATCAGTTTCATTATTTCTAGCCACTTTTTAGCCATTTACTTTATCCGATTTGAATCAGTTTAATTTAATCCCATAGCGCTCCCTCTCACTCCTTGCTTCTGCCTCATTCAATGCTTTTACCAGCTGACACTTTTTGTGAACTTACTTTAGCTAGAGCACAAAACTTGGATTGTTAGCCACATGAATTACTACTGGCTGCCATTAGTTTTCCACATGTTCTAGATGATTTAACATGTCCTGGATGGTTTCTTAAAAAGCCAGGGTTTCCTTTGGTTTAGATATAAATTCTCCGACTTCCTGACACCCAAGCCGCATCGCTGTGTTGTAGAACTGTAGCAGTGCTGAAGCAAAAATCCCATGCTTTCTCCGATTTCCATGCTGGTATCTTTGAGATAAAGTGCATCCCATCAGATGATACAGGTATTGACAGATATCTGTAGGAATGAAGGGGAACGTGTGCGGCTAAACCTGCCGTAAGGAAGCGTGACAAGATAATGGTGGAAAGAAAACACGTATAATTTTTAAGAGATCTTGCATTTCATTCCCTGTAGCCCTCAGAAAACTGAAGAAATTCTGTAGGCTCAGTGTAGAGCAGCTGCTGTGCACGGTGCCTCAGCACTTATGTGAATGCTTTATGTGGAACCTGAAGCTCATAAAACACAAGATATTTTCCTTATTTTCTAGCAGCAGCAAATCCTCAACCATCTTTAAAGATAATTCCTCTTTTGAGTTTTTATTGATCACTCATTTTCAAGAAAGTGGTAACTTTCAGTCAACCTCTAGGGGTCAAAGAGTTCTCGTTTCCTGTATTAAAGCATCTCTTCTCTTAAGCCTTTTTAATTAAGTCATTCTTACAGACAGTCCTGAGAGTTAATCCCTTCTTGAAGACTGGGTAGCTTTGATTGTCCAGAATAGCTGAAAGAAATTATTGTCCAACAATATTAAAAGACTCCTTATCAAATTCTGAAAGATAACTAATTAATCACAGAAATAAAACTAAAATCTCTAAGTTTAAACTCTTCTCTTAACTGAGTTAGTGTTTTGAAGTGTGTCAAGTGACCTTACTGTAACTGTCTATAAAATCCTTTATTTTTATAAAGTAGAGGAGTATTGAACTCTTCTCTGATCAAAAGACATTGGATCCTGCTAAATCTTTGAAGGGAATATATATTAATCTTTGTATTGAAAAATGAATGTGAAGAACCAGTATTTTCCCTGTAAATATATGCACATTTATGTATAATGCACATGAATGTATAGACTAAATTTATGCTTTACCTTTAGACTTGGAAAAACTGTTTTTTATTGTTAACTAATCTTTTTCTAAAGAAATGGGAGGCAGTCTGCTTGTATGACTTCACAGTTCTGATAAGATCATAAGCACCACTGACTCTGAAACTGGGAAAATGGATTAAATTGGAATATAGATTAAATGGCTGACTGCAATTTTATTTCAGCTGCATTTAAACCCTGCACCGGTCAAATAGGTCAAATAGAAGCCTGAATAAGCTTTTGCTGTGATCTAAGGAGTTGTGTGTCACATAACACATGCCTTGGAGCTTGGCAAATATCTTGCTTGACCTAGTCTGAGGAAACAATTT
Source organism: Melospiza georgiana (assembly GCF_028018845.1). NCBI lineage: Eukaryota > Metazoa > Chordata > Aves > Passeriformes > Passerellidae > Melospiza > Melospiza georgiana. Next base: position 40,604,282 of record NC_080434.1, on the reverse strand, counting down.
GACATTCTGCTTCAGAATCCAGTACTTACTGTCTTTTACATATTTTTTCTTTTTTTCTCCTTTTTTCTATTTTTACATATTTTATCTTGTCTCAGAAGCAACTAAAAGCTTTCTAGTGTAGGTAAAACTGAATTTTTGTCATTCTACATATGAAGGGCCAAAACTTGTCTTTTACTTCTATAGTAGGAGGAGCAGAAGTTCGATTCAGCTGTTCTTAATTCTGTCTTTTTGCTTCCCATCCATCCAGCATCAGTACTAGTTTCTAGAAGGAGTTTGCCCCTATTAAAACTTTGGAATATGAAGTAGTGTAAGAGTCACGTACACAGAATTATCTTGAAATGTGAGATTGTCTTATGCATAATAGAAAATACATCCTCAATTTAAAGCATCATTCATCCAAATAACAAAGAATTCAACATTTAAGGTGTAGAATAAATCTGCAAATCGTTTTTCTGAAGATTCTTCTGCTAATTCTGGTTTAAATGAGTTAGCTGTGGAAGAAAGAGTTAAGTGGTCATCAGAATCTGAAAGCTAGTGAACAAAAAATATGCTGATGCTTCTTAGATTACAACATTTGAAAGTATACAGATGTGTTTTCAGGCCTGAAACTGTACTGCAATTGTAGCTGTCGTAGGTCCACTCAAATGAAACCTGTACAGGTCAATTAATTTAATGTTTTTCAAGTATATGAGGAAAAACAGTGCATCTATGCTTCCTGAAAATGAAGAACTTCAAATCTGGGTTTTGCATGAGTAATCAAGGATGTCTAGATGTGACACATAAGGCAGGTTAAGTAAAACAAAACAAAATTGTAAAGCAGAGGTCTCATACTGCTCCAGCTATGCACATTGTTATTATAAAAGATGGCATTTTAAATGGGATTTAGTCTTATGTGTCATATCTTTGTTGCCATATTCATTCATTTGAAGCCATATTTTACTCTAATTAAGAAGGCAGAATCTATTGTGAAATGTAAATTGACGTGGCAAGGAATAGCTGTGGGTGGCTTTCAGCAATCACCCAGTCCATCCATCTGCCCCTGGACAGAATCAGATGCAGACAAAATCTGCTTTACGTAACAGGTTGTTCATAACACCTGCTTGGAAAGAACTCTTCAACCATCTCCTAGATAACTTTTAGCATTTTTCATCCTTTGCTCCTCGTGCTTTACTTGTATTTCCCACCCTCCTATTTAAAAAGCACGTTTTCACCTGAACATGGAGATCCACATTTCCTAATCTCTATGTAAAAAATAAAGGTATAGGGCTTGGAGGAAAATAGAAGAATATATTGCTTAATCAAATAAATAAAAGCAGACAGGAGCACTAAATAGATGTGTAAAATGTAGGTATTATGAAAAAGGAGAGCAAGATCAAATAATTAAAAGGTATTTCTTATTAAAAAGATTGCACGGCTCTATATGCGTTTACACCAATATATTAATTACCTACTATTTTACTTTATGATAGTGATGAAATTGTATGTCATTCTTTCAGCTGAAGTTTGAAGCATATTGTAATATTGTTCTGAAGGTATGTTTAGGAGTTTGGTTGTGTTTGGGGTTTGGGGACTTTTTATGGATTTTTCTTGGTTTTTCTTTTGGTTTGGTTTGGGTTCTTTTGGACTTTTTTTTGGGGGGGAGGGGATGATTTTTGTTTTCCATTTTTTCTTTTTCTGTGTTTTGTTGAGGGGTTTTTGTTTGGTTGGTTGATTTTTGTTTTTTGTTTTGTTTTGTTGGTCTTGGTGGTGCTTTTATAGTCTTCGGGGTTCTTTGGTTTGTTCAGTTGTTTAGGGGTATGGATCTTTGGTTTCTATTATTATAATTATTTTTTCCCTTTAAATCTTGTGTGATAATAATGTCATTTTGAAAAATCTATGGCACTTTTTGAGTTTTAGGATGCACAAAAAGAACCCACAGATTTTTAACATGTGATTGGTGAGTATCAAGGAAAAGTTTAAGTCTTTATCCACAGTTGTGTCACACTGGAAGCAAATAGCAATCTATACTTTCTATTTTAACATATAGACTGCAGTTAAAGTAGATATTTTATCTGTATGCAAATTACATTTGACTTTATGAATATAGTCCTGTTATAACATATTATTATCTGAATTGTGCCATTAAGCATGCAGCGTTTTTCAACATCAATTTAAACAGAACTAAATGTGTCCTCTTGAACACAGTAATTGCATCCTAGCATCCCTTTTTATTTAAAATAATTCATTTTACAGACAATAATATAGTTTATCTTCTAATATAAATTCCTTGGGGCACAGATAATGCATTATTCTCTATTTGGAAGACAGGCACATCATGGGAACTACAAGAAATGAAGGATAGTAATTACATTCCTTAAGGGTAGAGAGAGAAGTTTAGTTTAAATTTTAGGGGAGATATAAATCAACATTCTGCATAGAATGAATTTCAAGCTAGATGATTTTTGTCTATATATTTTAAAAGAAAAGAAGCATTAAAAAGAATTAAAGTTTCAGGCTGTTTTTGGAAAAAAAATACCTTGAAAATATGCTGAATGTTGGGATTGAATGTATTTTCTGTCAGATAAAATGAATTGTTATTATTCCATACTATTCCGAAATTGAAAGTAGCTGATCTTTTGTCTTAAAAGAAAAATGCAGTAAAGACTTATTTTTTTCATCAGCTGAACATAAAAATGAGTCAAGGAAACAAAGAAACCCTTCTAACACTTTAGGTTTTGAATACATTTTCATGACCTTTTAGGAAGCTTTTCTAATGAGGACAAACAAAAATTAAGCAGGTCTGTCTGTCCAAGCTGACTGTAAGCTGTATTGCACAGTGATTATCCTATGCCACTGAGGTCTGTCCTTGTTCATGGATGTGTAGCCAGTGTGTTAAATTCTGTGATAATGGGAAAATGCAGCACTTAGCAAAGAATCAGAAAAATGAAGGGAAAAGTTATGCTTGTTTCATTTCTAACCTCTGCATGCTATAAGAATGCAAATGGTACTATCTTGAATGAATGAATGCTAAAATCAGATATTATTGACCAAATTTTCTTTCTTAGTTCATTAATATAAAGCTACAAAGCAAAGAATGGCATTTTTAAATTTGTTGTCATTATTCTGGCGGAACTCCTCCAGAATTAAAGGTATTAATACTTTGTTATTTTCTATTTGCTCCTATGAACAAATGTTATTTAACGAATATTATTACAAATGCTATTTAACTAATACATATAATAAGGGCAGAAAATTGGTCAGATGGGAAAAGTTGAGTCTAAATTGTTGTTATCAAATAATCCCAATGTAAATGTTGGTTCTTACCCTTGAAAGAAAATTAAATGGTTAACATCAAATATAAAATCTTGCTTTCAATGCAAGTATTTTAGAGACCCTTTTGAATTTTAATGCAAGAGCTATTCTCTAATTCATTTAAATGTAATCACTATTCTTAAGGTTGCATTTTATGACAAGTTTGACAATCAGTCACTGCAGGAAAAATTTTCAAACCATAAGGCCTTGAATATATTAAGAAACAAAGGTAGTTTTGTTATCAGAGAAAGAGATAATTCTGAAAGCAAGCCCAGACACGTTAAAAAAAAAAAAAAAAAAAAAAGAGAGAGAGAAAAAATTCTTTCAAGGCTTCAACCTTTAGAGATCAGTTCATCTGAAAGATTTCTGTCCTGCCTGTGTTTTAAAGGCTGCACACACGGGGATACAGAGGCACACACAGAAATTCAGTGGTGCCCTCAGGGTGCCTCCGTTTGTATTACAGGGCAGCTCATTCGCAGCTCACCCGGGATAGAACTGCTCAGCTTCTCTTTGTGCTCTCAAAGCCACCTATAATAATACAAATAGAAGTACCCTCAGGGCACTGCACACAATGTGTCTAGAAATGCCACAGATCCTTTGGGGCAAGGAGAAAATACATTAAAAAAAAAAAAAAAAAAAAAAAAAAAAAAAAAAAAAAAGAATAGCAGGAAGGGATTTGTTTTCCTCCATGGTAAATAAACACCAACTATTTGGTGATTTATGTTTCTGAAGTAGAGCTTGTCATTTTCTAAAAAAGTTGAGGTTTTTGTAGTATCTTTTCATTTCAGGAGCCAAACAATTGGTCACATCCTGAGGGATGTAGGTTGTTCCCTGGGAGATTTGCCTGTTCCTGAACACAGAGAACACTTTCAGAGCAATTTACATTTTCTTTAATAAGAAACCAGGATCTTCAAAATAAAAGGCTAAGCAGAACCAAGAGTCGTGGCTGAAATTCTCCATAATAGAAATTCCCTTAACAAAATAAGATTGAATAATATTAATGTGCTTGGGGTTTTTCACAGAAAATAATATACTTCTTTTTACAAAACTGAAAAAGGTACTTCAAAGCTTTGCATTTTATGAGTTACTCCTTATCTTTTCTAGCATATTAAAAAAGCAAACCACTGAAAAACCCCAGGAAGCTTTATCCAGTCACACTGCCTCCTTTTATCTCAGGATAAATTAACATTAATATCTTTGATACAATGTAATAAAGTTTCCATTATAATTAGACAGAATTGTATTGAAAACAGTTTTACCCTATTGTTTACAAAAAATGTGTATAGAAGAGCGTGCTTTTGTCCTCTCATTTTTGGATCATTTAAATTTTTTCCTATGTTTCCTTCTAAAATGCAGGAGGCATCTTTCGTGCTTGTTAGGACTGCAAGAGAGTCTCAGTCACAGCTTGAATCAAGTGCCCTTTTGTGGACACTTACCTCATGGTTTGGATTTTTACTGTCATTCTAAAAGGCTGATTATGAGCAAAGGTTATCAATGAGCTTGACAGCAATTTCCAGTGATCTGAAGTAATTGAAGGTGTCCTGCAAATGTTACTAACTGGATTCCCTTGCTGCAGTGAAGGGTTTCATTTCCACCAGAACCAAGGGTACTCTTAGGCTTGCTCAAGAGCGTGGTTCTACAATTTTACCCTTTAGTTACTGAATATTTCATAAAGCTGTTTATCTTTCATGCTGTATTTTGCTTTTATGTTTCTACATTGCTACTTTACCACCAGCACATTGTATGTTTGACTTTTGCAGTTTCCTTTAGATATAAATTTTAATATCTCTATTTAGTAGGACCTTTTTTTACCATTTTACCTCAAGTACAGTTGTAATTCTGAAAAGTATCTTTCTAGTTGTAGTTTCCTAGCAGACCATGAAATCATAGATTCATTTAGGTTGTAAAGCACCACTAAGATCATTGAGTCCAACCACAAACCTAACACTGCCAGGTTCACCTCTGAATGTCCCTAATGCCACAACTGTGATGGTGTTCACAGGGGTCTCAGGTTGAGGGAAGAGACAAGGATCTGACTCCATGTTTCAGAAGGCTTGATTTATTATTTTATGATATATATTACACTAAAACTATACTAAAAGAATAGAAGAAAGGATTTCATCAGAAGGCTAGCTAAGAATAGAAATGGAAAGAATGATAACAAAGGTTTGTGGCTCAGACTCTCTGTCTCATCCATCTGGGCTGTGGTTGGCCATTAATTAGAAACATCCCAATCACAGATGCACCTGTTGAATTCCACAGCAGCAGATAATCAATGTTTGCATTTTGTTCCTGAGGCCTCCCAGCTTCTCAGGAGGAAAAATCCTAAGGAAAGGATTTTCCATAAAAGATGTCTGTGGCACACAACTGCTTGTGTCCCTGAAGCCTGGCACTTTTGGGTACGCTGTTTTTTGGGGAGACGTAAATGTCCCCCTTGTTTCCTAAGCCTGTGCAGAGTAAGGTGCAGACCTGATGAGCCCTTTTCAGGTCTTTTATTTGGCATTGTAGCACAAAGCTGCTGGCCCTTGTGACCCCATGGCCAGCCACGTGGAATAGCAGGGCTGATGCCGGAGCCATGGAGGTCCCAAAACGTTTTGTGACCATCAGAATTATTGCTCCCACCTTCTCGCTTCCTCTTGAGGTCAGAACAGTGGGGTCAGGCCAATTAAATGCCCAGTGTGCTGGGCCATGGGACACCACTGAGGGCTGTAATGTCAGCTTTTCCTGTGCTGCTCATTAGTGCAGGTCACCATTGACAATGCTGCCTCTCAGCCAGCCACAAGCCAGAAGGAAACTGGAACTGTAAGGAAAGAAAACTAATTCAGTGTAATTTTGGAGAAGATTGGAAAGCTGACAGCAAGAGGAAAACAACTTGAAGAAAGACAAGTACTCACTGTCAGGCATTGTTATCTTTTAAAGGGCTGCTCCCAGGTTCTTGCAGTTTCTTGACAACTAAATAAAATTAGAAAGCCAAAATAAATTTTTGGCAATGTAGGTATTTTGTTGTTGTTGTTGTTGCTGTTCTTTGATATCACCTCTAGACTCAAGAAACAGCATGATGTATGTTTTCTTGGTTCCAATCACTAACATGTCTGAAATTGGTAAGAAAAGCCAGAAGAAACTTCTTTTCCTCCAGCTTAAGCACGCTTTTCAAAGTATAAAATTTCTATTTGCTCTCAGTTTTGCTTCAGGCTGAGAAAGAAAGGAAAGAGTGTTGTTTGAAAACTTGAACTCCTTGTGCAGAAGAGGTACAGCACCCCTTGATTGAATTCTCCTAGAGTAATTAAGTCATTACTACCTTGACTGAATGTTGTGATTTTTCCTTCAAACACTGAAAAATCAAACTCTTACCTGTGAGCACAGAGTCAAAAATGAAGATAGTTTTTGAATATGTTGGAGTTTTCCCTATGCTCTGTAAAAAGATGTAATAAAATGTGTTCTCATACAGGTATTAACAGTTTCCTTTCGCCAAAATAAATTTTCTTTCCTACTGCAACTGATTTTTTGAACTTGCCATGATTTCAAAAACATCAAGATGCAGGACTAGATTTCTTTTGCTGCCCCTTGTTTCCATTTTATTCCATATTCTGTTGCAAGTTCTGTATTTTCATTTTTCATGCTATGTGAACCACTACATGCATCTTTTTTTTGGATGAAAAAAGTGGATAATGAAGAACAAACACCTTACTGACCTGGTCTGAATTTTATGTATATGTTTGGTGATCATTAGGTGATGATTTTGAGGCGTGGTGAGGGACTGCGGAAAAACAAAGTTTACTTCATATAAAATACACTTTGGTTCCCCTCATAAGCCCCACACTATCTGAAATAAATGAACTCATCATTGTGGGTCAAACAAATTTCCTGTGGCTGAAAGGCAAGTAATGAGCTGTAGGCATGAAGCTAAAAGCAGTACAGTTATTTAAAAAAATATATAAATTCTACAAGTATTGCCTCTGTGTGTTGAGGCACCTTTAATAAATGGGATTAACCTTTTTTTTGATATTGTTCAGGAGTTTTGAATTTGATGTAATCTGTGAAATTTTTCAAATGTTAAAGGATGATTTGGACTTCACTACAAATTACATAATAATGATGATATTAGCTGGAACACAACACAGAGACTTAATCTTTCTGTGTTTCTTACAAGTGTTTACAGAAACTCAGTGTCACTGTGTTGTCATCCAAACTACTCCAGCTTTGAGTTTTGATCCTTGGAGAAATGCTTAAATGCACTGAGGTCAAGTCAAGAGCTTTATGATTTACTCCCTTTCACGGCAGTAAAACTGTATTTATAAACTCCACAGTGCATCTGGCTTCTAACTTATCATTCCTCAGGTACATAAACACACTGCTTTAACCTAGCAAAAATATTGTTTTGCCTCAGGGAAAAGTCCTGAACCCCGTCCCTGAAGAAATTCTTCTGCTTCTGCCTTTGTGATTAAATAGTAAATAGAGAGACTTGGTTGCTTTGGAATTTCTCCTGTGTTTGTTTGTTCACCCCTGGATTTTGTCTGAAATAAGAGGGTGGGGCTGATAAAATGGAGTGTAGGTTGCTGTACAAACACTGAAGATTTATCTACTGATACCAATGAGATCTAAGATGTTTATGCTTGGTAGGGATCTGTACCCTAGAAAGAAGAAAATACAGTCACAAAAATACAGTCACAAAATCTTTCATGTACAAAAAGATTTTTTTTAATTTCAGTTACAACATATACATATATAAGTTACCATATATATAGCATTATTCCATTTATGGTAAGGAAAAAATTATTATTCTTCTTAGTTGCTAAGGGTATTTTTGGTGAGACATAATTCATTTTGCAGACAATTTTAAGCTCAAAAAGACAACATATACCTCACATTTCTGAAGGTGTTTCTTTTGTGGGAGTAATCCTCCATGAGTCACTGACTCGGACAGTCACTGTGAGTTGTCATCCTCTTGGACGTTCAGCATTAATTAATGCATGGTTGGGCTGGCTAATTAGGGTCTTTGTCTTCCACATTTTCCACAAGACTAAGCTGTGGCCAGAATCAGTTGGCTTGTTTTGATTTGGGGTTTTTTAGGGTTGTTTGTTGTTTTGACTGATTTTTTACTACTTTTGGTTTTTTAATTTATTTCCCTTTTTTATTTCTGTTCCAAATTTGCAAATATACATAGGTTGACTTTGCTAGGAGTAGAAGATTGAACTGTTTTAAGAGAGAGAAACTTTTCCACATGTAAGGCTTGATTTCACTGGAGACAATGTTGATGTGAATCCAGAATGTAAGTATATTCTATGGAAATCATGTTTTATATGAGTAGATATTAATATTTTTTTGGTTTCTTTCTTCCCAATTCAAGGCAAAGCTTCTGACAGAAAGGCAAACCTCTTGCTCTGATTGTTAGGTTATTTTAAGCTACCAAGAGTGATAAATTTAAAAACTGGTTTACTAGCAGTACTTCCAAAGTTATTACAAAGGAATGACCCAAGGTTTCTGAGACTTTGAATTTCCTGTCTCTGTTTCTTACAGGAATTATATTCTGGTTTTTTTTGGTTTTGTTTTCTGCTCATTCATCACCAGCTAGACCTGCTTTACTTGCAGTGCCTGTAATTTGGTCACATCGAAGGGATAGAGAAACACAATGGACCAAAAACTGAAGTAAAATATTTCTGGTATAAATAGCTTGAAGCTCCTTTGCCCCTCTTCGCACTATTACTGCTTGGCCTAACATGTTCTGCAGGCTTTCTATTTTTGTTGGATTTCACCAGGACAGAATATTTCTGCTGGAAAGCCTTTATTTTGTATACTTTGTCTTTTTTCTGGGGTTACAGATTACAACACTTTTCAGTCCAAATCTCTGAAAGGAAAATCCACTATATGCCTTAAAACTGGAGAACTATCTCCTACAGGAATCTAATGGAAAAGCATTCATTTTGCTGAAAAGGCCAAGGCTTTATGCTAGGCTTGTGCCAGATTTTCAGATATTCTTTTCTATATGTGTTCATATTGTCCTTCCAAGGTCTTCTAGCAATTAGTTTTTATTTGCATGCATCATTTCACTTCTTTGCTCCCAGGATACAGTCCTTGCTTTCTGGCTGTCCTATGAATTTTTTCCTCTCAGCATTCCATTTGGGCTTTTCACTCATTTTGTTCAGGCTTCTATTTGAATTCCATGTCCTCAGGGTTTCTTTTTTTTTCTTTTCTTTTTTTTTTTTTTTTCTTCCCTGCTTTCTTCCCCTCCTCCTCATTTCTAGATTTTTAGTTACTGGCAGGGTGGGCTGCTTATCTGAACAATGACACCAGTAACTTATGTGTCCTTCCCTTAATGAACATTGCTTTTTTATATTGTCTTTTATATTTATAATTCATTCACTGTTTGGAGTACGGTTCTTCATTCTCAAAAATTCTATATAAAGGAAGAAGAAGCAAAAGACACTACCTGGTTACAAATACTGACTGGTTTTTAATTTTATCAGGACTGATTGTGGAGTTTTGTAATTAGATATTAAGTTCTTCAGAAATTGATTTGACTAGAGAATCATGTTATATTCAGAGGCAAACTTCAGAAAAGGATAATTGGAAAGACCTAAAATATATTAAAGGAACTTGTTTTTAAAAATGAGTTGGTTCCTTTCAATATCTATATTTTGTTAGTATTTATGTAGTCTTTCACATGAATATACTTCATAGATTCAAACTATTTTATACAAACAGTAATCTAAATCCAATTATGTTTTCTACATTTATTGTGTAGTTTCAACTATTTTAAGTAAGTATTTAAATTAAAATATTGTATATCTGTCTTATATTTAGGCAAATATTTATAAACGTAATACAATTTTATTTATTGAATTGTATTATATTTGATAATAAATATTTTAGAAAAACATGGGAACTATCAGTGAGTAGGTTATTTTTCCCCTGCTTTGAAGTAATTTTCTATATGTGAGTAGTTATTCCTTTTAGAAGTTCATGCATAAAAATAATTGCAATATAAAATTTCTGGCTTGCACTATTCCACTTAGGGGATTTGCTGTAGGATGTATTTGGCCTCAGGTGAGCGGCTCTCTGCTCTCTTTGGGTTTGCCCTGTCCTTATCACTGCACACATATGTTAATGTTTGCAGAACTACAAGGTTTTTTCTAATTGTAAACTTTTTAATTCACTCCTGCCTCACTCAAATTAAAATTTCTGAGGATTGTGCTATGATGAGAAATGAAGAAAAAAAGATAATCGAGTATTTATAAAAATCTAAAGGTTTTTAACATTGTCCCCAGTAGTGAATAAATTTACTGGTACTATATTAGTGACAATTAGTACAATCTGTGAGCTGTGTATTGTTGAGGAAGTAAGGGAATACAGAAAATACAAAATACAGAAAGGTTTTCTTTTTTTCTTCTCCATATATACTCTATTCTTTAAGCATTCAGTTATTTAATTTCAAGTTTTTATTTAACTTCAGAAGGTTCATGTCCTTTGACCTATACAGTCCTCTCCATACCAGCTGGAACTAAGAAATGTATTTGCAGGACAAATAGGCATGAAAAGAACAAAGAATTGGATGCAAGGTGAGAACAGGACATTCAGGTGCTATACTTGGACTATAAAATATCTTTTGAAAGTAGAAAGCTGATGTTCAAATACAGCAAAATTTTTAATGGTGAATCTTCCTGATACCTGGATTTATTTTTTTATTCCTTGGAAAATTAGCGCATGACATTAAGTGCTACGTGAAGTATTTTTGGGTTGAAGAAAAATTCAATATATTAATTAGAATATACTTTTCCAATTATTTCTTCCAAGGATTTATTTAATGAATATCAAGACCAAGACTATTGATCTCATCTTTGTGCTGTGCTGGATCCTCTTTTCCCATCATTATTATACACAAGTAATTACATTTTTCCTGTTGATGTTGCTCATGAACTGTAGCACTGGACAGGATAGAGGGATCAATGTCATTAAATTTACAATTGAGAAGATGAGAGTTATTGGTGTAAATTAAATGGTCATTACCTGCCACAATTATGTTTGTGGCAAAATCTCTATTTTTCTCATTTGAACTTCTGCCATTATTGAAAACAGAAGCACTCAGATGTAAAGTCATGTACAAGTTAAAAGTGACATTGAAAAACCCCTAACACTGACAAATTAGTGGTAGAGATGGTATATGAAGGGGACAATACTTCTTTCCATTGTATTGATAACTATTGAATTGATATTCAATTTGGACTATTGGCAACAGTCTCTTTAAAATTAAAAAATATAAAACAAGCCATGCCTTATTTTGGAAATAAGAATTATTCTTTAATATTATATTAGAATTGTTTTATAAGAGGCTTTTTTCTAATTGTTTTTTAGTGAGGTTTTTGGTAATTTCTCATTATTTTTATTTATTTTAAATTGTTTATTTTCAGGCTATTTAAACATTTTCTGTGCCAAAATATGGTCAGCTTCTGATTTTTGAATTTTGCAAGGGGCTGGTGATAGTATAATTTGCATTAAGTCTTTGAACTGCAGTGTGTTTATTGGCATTCTGTGCATTTATACTGCATTACATTGTGTGTGCAACTGTTATCTAAAATGGGCTTAAACTGGGGAGCTGAGACAGTATCTGTCCACACAATAAAAACTCTTTAACTCTTTGGCTTTCCTTTACGTATGCATTGACTGGTAAGTTAAGTTGCATCCATTTTTCACGGAAGTTAGTAATAACCACTTATAATTTTCATAGTAAATTCACCAAAAAAAAAAAATCATTGCAGGCTCATATTTGTCATGCTGACCATAATTTTTTATTATTTCCTTGTCTGCTAAGGTGCCAGGTAAAATTAACAAAATGATCCTGGTGTCAGTGTGTGGTCAGCAAATTTAGAAAATTCATCTTCACATGGATAAGGGTAAGCTTACCTTTAACTTTTTTTTTTTAAATTATAGCTAAATACAGAATAGTTTAAAGAATGTACAAACCTGTTAAAATAACTAGACACAGTAGTATGAGTTAAAGCTTCATCAAGATAATTCAGTTTGTCCTTTGATGGGTGTATTCATGGGTAGAGCTAAAAAGCTTATGGCTTTTATATTATGTTAAATTGCTAAATGCCCCCAGACATGCTAAGCCAGAAAACACTGAAGATTTGTAAATGCTGTGCATTTATCTCATCCCAGATCAGATTTTTTGTCTTTTTTCTTTTCTCCTACATTTTCCTTGGGCGAAAAATTGCTTGAATTCTGACAAGTTAAAAATAAAATTGAGCATATTAACATGTTAATGTACATTACAGAAAGGCTTTTTCAGTAAAGTGCTGATAACAGATGTGTTTTTAGAGACTAGTCTGCTGAATTGAAGTACAGCAGCAGCCTTTGTGTTTGGCAGCTTGGGAACCATAGGAATCACAAATGGTATGTAGGTGTTCCTCTGCATATCCCTCAGTGCATCAGTTCAAATGGAGTTATTGTCTCTTTAGTGTATTTGTAAAATGGCATATTTTATTCTAATATCTACATTTTTTTATTATTACAGAAAAGAGAAAAATTAATACATTATATGAATTCCTTTGCAATTATTTCAGATGTCTGTTGTGCTTCACAAATATTTCTGTGTGAGAAATTTTAACACATTAATTAGAAAGGATTTTAGGAGCTGTGCAAGGTTAGACACCACATATTCCTCCTTTTGTCAATGAATCCTACATAGTTTCACCTCTGTGGCTTAATCTCTCCCCTTGCCTCACACAGGAATCAAATAATGTAAAGCACAGTTACCCATTTAGAATATTAAATACAATATCACATTATTATTTCAATCTGACATTTCAAACATTTAGGATTCAGTGAAGCAGGAAAATAAAATGTCTCTTAGCCAACATGTTTCGGTCCTGGTGTTTACCCACAATGTTCTTATGGGGCAGCTAATGAGAGACTGCTTCAGATTTACTGCTCTTGTGGGTATGAGACAAAATGCCTGATGGTCACTCCTGTGAATGTGTTGGTCCTTACTTAATCTGCATCCTTCCCTGGAGATGTCTTCCATCTCGATTTTGAGAGTTGGTGTTTTGTCATCTTTTACCAGAAGCTCAGGGAACAAAGTTTGAGATTCTGCTGGCTTCTGTTCCTCCTTTCTTCCCTCCTTCTGCTGGGTGAATTTCCTTGATGTTACTGTTACATCTGCAAAGAATAACTTACAGAAATACCTTTGAATCTATGACATTTTTTTTCTTAATCCATCAGAAAAAAAATTCTGTGAAACAGACATCTTTTTATAAATTCAGATTTGATCGTTCTATGTTTTCTTGCTCACTGAAAGTTCTCTGAATTGTATGGAGTAAATATGTGTTTCCCAGGGGTTTTTTGGGGGCTTAGTTTGTTTTGTTTTTAAATAATACACTGCAAGTCAAACAATTACAAACAAACAAAAACAAAAGCTTTTCTAACCTTAAATTAGGTAATGCTATCAGAACTAGTAATTCTTTAAAACCATAGGAGAAAAGTATTTTATTTTTTCTTAATAAAAAAAAAATCTAAAAGGAACTGGTTGAATATTCTGATAATTTTCATGGCTAATAAGCAGGTGCTTTTCCTACCAAGAAAAATGAGAATATCTTGTAGAGAATTTGTTGAAACAGAAAAATGGTTATTCTGTAAGAGTAGGTTGGCAATCTCTCCTGATCTGTTCTGGTAAAGAAGAAACACAAAGACGTCTTATTTAGAAAAAAAGGAAATGGGTTTCCAAGTACTGACAGTAACCTCATGCTGCTCTCATAATTATAATGAACACAGTTTGACAAATAATAAAAAAAAAAAGAGGGTGTTGAAATACTCAGGTGGAAAGTTCTCAGGCCATTGCATGTATTCCAGTGCAGGCTAAGATCATAAGTCAAACTCCACAATTAAGCTTCACTTCATGCAGACCAATGAACACTTACTATTGTTGTTTGACCATTAATTCATAATGTGATTTTTACAGACATATCAAACCTGCTCTTTAACTGCTTTGATTAAATTGTGATGGAAATAAATGATCCAAATAAAATTAGTAAATCTGAGGACTGCTGGATCATGCTGTATGATGGGTTTTACATAATTCAATCCTTAATGTGTATCCAATACGCTTAAATCGTATTTCTAATTTTTCTTTAAATAGTTTGCATTACTAATTTGCTTCTAAGAGATTTCTGCCAATCAAGTTAAATACTTTCTGCAAACTGCTTACATTCCTGTCAAAGTGTACTTGTTATACTAAACACCCACATTCTGTTCCAGTTCCATTTTAGTTACTTTATTATTATTTTTTTAATCTTTCCTCCCACAGAGTGTTAGCGACTTCGTATTGATGGGCATCCAGGAAGCTGAACGCAATATTTCTTTTTAAAGTATATTCATTGAATCAGTGCAGATCTAGATGGTACCTAAAAAGGCAAATTCCAGGTTTGGAAAGCTGTGTGTGGGTGCACCAGCAGTTGTGCCCGTTTCGCAGCGAGGAGCAGTTCACATCAAAACCAGCAGCAGTGCTAAGTTCCTCTTGAATTCCACTTTGCAAGTATTCCCTTCCAATGTTTTGTTTTCCAGGTATCAAAAAGTGTCCAGTAAACAGCTGAGTGTGAACAATTCAGAAGCTCACAAGAGAATAAATGGTCTTTGGACAGTGCACTTGCATTGGAGATGTAGTGTGAAGAATACTCTTTTTTTCCTTAGCAGATACATATACATCCTTATTAGTATGTGCATTATGTTAGTGTATGGTAATTCATTATCCTGTGTAAACACTATATTGGGATAATAAGAACATTGTGAATGCTTAAAAAACACCCTTTACATCTCATTCACGGAAACATTAAGGGATTTTAGCTTTGACAAGCAGCATTTTCCCCTTGGGAACAACAGTTTTGAAAGAAAGACAGCTCAGCTAGTTTGTCCACTACAGTAATTTAAGGCTAACATAGTATATTAATTCAAAATAGCAGCACTAAGAGAATTTATAATTTTCAGGCAGGTCTTCATTATGTTCAGAGTTCACAGTGTGCACTCAGAATACAAAATTTGCAAAGGAAGGTAGGATTTGGCTTTTTTGGCAAAGAGAAGAGAAGGTGTTGACCCACTATTCATTTCTTATTTAAATTCTCCCTAGTCAAGCAAAATTCCCTTTTGAAATTCATCACTGGACATCCATTGAACTTTTATTAAAAGAACTTCTGTATTTGTTCACAATGCAGAATTCTTTTTTCTTTCCTCACACTTTCTAAAAGGAGCTTTTTTGTATTATATCACAATATTGCATATGTATTATCAGTTATGTTTACTGCAATTCCCCAACAGCAGCTTTCACCATGCAATTTCCTATTCATCTTTTCAGCTGATGAAGAAGCTTTTAGGGACTTATAAATGTGTATTTTGTGGTAATTTTAGAAAATTTCAGGTGCCAACTTTTATTCCAAGACTCATCCTCAGTAACAGTTTCCCTGATTCTGCATATCTTAAATATCAGTGGTAGGAGTTAGTCTGTAATGTAAATTAGAAGTTATTTTGTCCTCTGTATTTTAAACTTTGATTCCAGTGAAAGGGGAGCTGCAGCACAATAAATGGGAACAGAATTTTACCACAGAGGACCCAAATTCTTTCCTGACTTTTTGGATCGTGTATATCATAGACGTCTTTTACAGACAGAATTATTTGAATTGTGTTTTCTCTTTTAACCTTTGCCTTCCTTTTTCAAATAGGTGTGATGTTCCCCTTATGTTCTGGTGAGATTTTGTTAGATTGGTTTCTTTAGTTTTTTTTTGGTTTAGTGACTTTTTGTTTCTTTGGTTTTTTTTTTAACCCTAGCCCTAGAGTCCTTTACTTTCATGGGCCTTTATTAGTTCAAATAGGCAAAAAGCATTTCCTTAGTATTTTTGACAATATTCACTTTAAAATAAAACTCAGATACATGAGGTTAAATCATTTCAGTTTCATTCTCTTTATCAGTGAGCTTTATCAGGTAATTTGTCAGAAGTCTGCCTCATTCCTCGTTTGAGTTCTCTTCCCTTCAGTTGCATCACTACCCACAACTGTTTCCAACCAGCCCTTATGCATGGACTTAAACTGCAGATCTATATAATGTAAAGCTAATGGTTCAACGGAAATTATGTTAGCATGCACTGGTTATAAATAACCTGCACGCACTTGTCAGAATCCAGGAATTCTGATGTTCTGTAGTGCTGGGTGTTCAGAAGGCACATTTAGCGGGCTAGCCACCTCGGTCCACTGCATCAAATAGAGAAAACAACTGAATGAACAGGGGGCAGCTAGGATTATGAACTGTGCAAGGTTCACCAGAAAGACAGGAGTGCTAGGGCTTCTGCTGAGTAGATATTCAGGAGGTCTAATGAAAAATCTGTTGCAATCTTGGCGACACAATCATTCCTGGCATCCCCAGGAATATGCATCAGCCTCTTAAGTGTGGTTTGCTTGTTTGTTTTGGGTGTCTTTGCAGATGTTGTTTGGTTGGGGTTTTTAGGGTGATATGTAGTTATTTTGTTGGTTTGTTTGCTACTTGCACTCTTTGAGTGGTTTGGTGTTGGGTTGTTTTTGTTCTTGTATCTAACTTTGTATAAGAAAGTCATCATTTGAAGAGCTCTTGTACTCTAGACCAATTACCAAAACACCTTCAGACAGTTTTATATGAAACATAATAGCAAATTACTTCAAGAAATCAATTAGCTGCAGCTGCTTTCTTCTTGAGCAAGTCTTGGTTACAAAGCTTATTTTCTATTTTAAACTATCCCATATTTGCCATCTGTGTTCCCTTACTGTTTGGGAAATACCAGCCCCGGGGACAAACTCTTGATCTTACAGAAGAACATGTTCCTAGATTTTCAAAAGTTTCAAATTTTACTTCATTTCCTTAGTCTGTTTTTTAAGTTACAATGTGTAATTCTCACACCAAGAGAGCCAAGCCCTCACTCTGAAAAGCACCAAAATCTATGAGAATATAGGTTTGAGAGATGAGAGATTTAGACATTGGGATGAGAGATTTATTCATATGGGCTCCATAGCTATGCAAAATTTATGACTTGAGAAGTCCCAGTAAGGGCTTGATGCATTCAGTTGTGTTGGAATCCAGAACACTTTTGGAGAAATAATTAGTGTTCTTTGTTTTCCTCAATGTGAATAACAAGGTCATCACTCTGATGTGCTTTTGCTTTTGAAGAACATAATCATAGGTATGTGTGGCTTTGAATTGTAATTCATATAACTTAGAGTGCAATTTAAATCAAATTCTGATACATTACAGTAGTTATTTCCATAGCCTGCTGTCTATCTTGTTTTGTATCTTTGGATGTATTTGGGCAGCTGTAGATTTTCTCAAGCACAAATGTAACAAGAGCTTTACCAGGCCCAAGAAATCTTACAGAAGGAAATTATTTTTGTTTATGAACAATAAAATCCCACATATGCAACACTTTTAGTCTAACTGCATGTGAAAGGGCATGGCCTTAGATCTTCAATTTGTGCCTATTAGCTTCTAAAGTTTTCCATTTATTGGAAAAGTAGTTTTGAAACCTGAAGTGAATAACTTCAATCAAACACCTCACTTTGTATTCTCAGAGGAGTATATTGAAATTTCCACAGAAGGAATATGACTACTGGTTATTTAACTTTTGAATCTACTTTTGAGTCCCAGTCACAACAGTTTGACAAAATTTCTTAGCAAAACCTTGAATCATTTTTTGTACCTTTAGGCACAGCAGAATCATTATTCAGTTTGTTTAACAGAACACTCTAGTAGAGACAATGTTATGTGTTCCACATGCTTTACTGCAAAAGTAAAAAGGTCTGAAGATATCTAAAATAATATAGAAATAGACAGGTTTAGTAAAATAATTCAAGCTTTTTGTTGGAGCATTTTATGAAAAAAATTTCGCTTTTTCAAGGTCCTAACTTAAGAGTTTCTAAAGTAACATACAGGGATATTCTCTTAAACAGCAATCAGCCACACTTTGCATTTAAAGACTTCAACCAGAAACTTTGTGCACACATTTAATTGATAATTATTTTTATTAATATTAATCCCTACCATAAAGAAATTATTAATTTAGCTTATTTGCTCAAGGGATGCATTTCTTTTTGAATAGGATAGAAGATATTAGCAAGTTAATATCTTCCCACTGTGGTAGAAGGTGAGTGAAAATTAATGAAGATAATAGGCTTTACTTAGATAATTTCATTATTGTCATAGCTTTACCTGCCCTGTTTTATGACTGCCTTTTTGTCTGTAGTGAAATTATTAACTTAGCTCTGCCAGAATTACTTTATAAAACATCTAAAAGGGATCAAATTACATAAATTAAGTTTTTTTGCACCTTGTTGCTTTCATTAATTGTTTATGCACGTTGAGGGTTTGTTGGGGTTTCTTTGTTTGTTTGTTTGGAATTTTTTATGTGGCTCCCTGATGCTGGCAGAAGTAGGGGAGGGATATTTTTTATTTTTAAGTAATTTAAATTTAATTTTTATTTTTAAGTATGTAGCCTGGATGACTACATTCCAATAAAAGTTTCTAGTTGTGGACTGCTAATTCCTCACTTTTCAATGGACCATGTGACTGTAGAGAAAACTGAAGATCTCAAAATAGCAATTTTGGGAAAAATACTCCTCAGGGATACCAAGATTGACACCTCTGAAGGATACCAAGTTTATTCGCCAGGACAGGGGAGTAAACATGGTGATAACATCTCCCTAAATATTTGTTCACAGAAATACTGAGGGACTCTACCAAAAATAATAGTAGGTGGTGACAGTTTCAAATTATGATCTTAAGAGAATTCATAGTTCATAGTGTTACTTTTAAATACCTCAGATAGCACTGCTTTCATAAAATGTCATCTTCAGACAAGATTACCCAAAAGGAGAAAAAAACCCTGAATTGGTCCACTCATAAAAGCCACTCACTCACCCTCACCTGCCACAGCTGGGCAGAGGGAGAAAAAAATATATTGAGGGGTTCATGAGTTTAGATAAGGACTGTGAGAAAACACTCCAAGGGCAAAACAGGCTCATATTAGAGATACAAAGATTTTATTACTAACAACATCAGAGGAAAGTAATGAGAAGTAAAATAAGCCCTTAAAAACACCTTTTCTTCTCCCAGCCCTTCCTTCCTTCCTTCCTTCCCACCAATACCACAGGGAGACATCGTGTGGGGGTTTTATCAGTTCATCACCTGAAGTTTTCTTCTGCTGCTCCAGGAGAGGAGTCCTTCCCCTGGCAGACCTTGGGGTCCCTCCCACAGTAGACAGTTCTCCATTAACTTCTCCAGCATGATTCCAATCTCATGAGCAGCTGTCCGACCAAACATGAGTCCCTTCCACAGGCACACAGTCCTCCCAAACCGCTGTGCCGTGGGTCTCTCTGCCCACAGGGAGCAGCGCTCCAAGGCCAGGCTGCTCCAGTCTGGAAGCTGGGCCCTCTCTCTCCACCAGGCCTCCCACTGGAGCAGAGCCTCCGCCAGGCTCTCCCACTCTGTGAGGGCACCTTCCCCATTCCCTGCGGGTGGATCTCTGCATTCCCCATGGATCCCCATTCCCTGCGGGTGGATCTCTGCATTCCCCATGGATCCCCATTCCCTGCGGGTGGATCTCTGCATTCCCTGTGGGTCCCCATTCCCTGCGGGTGGATCTCTGCATTCCCCGTGGATCCCCATTCCCTGCGGGTGGATCTCTGCATTCCCTGTGGGTCCCCATTCCCTGCGGGTGGATCTCTGCATTCCCCGTGGATCCCCATTCCCTGCAGGTGGATCTCTGCATTCCCCATGGATCCCCATTCCCCACGGGTGGATCTCTGCATTCCCCGTGGATCCCCATTCCCTGCGGGTGGATCTCTGCATTCCCCGTGGATCCCATGGGCTGTTCATGGATCTCTGCATTCCCTGTGGATCCCCAGGGGCTGCAGGGCCACAGCTGCTCCACCATGGGCTCACCATGGCCTGCAGGGGAATCTCGGCTCTGGGGCCTGCAGCACCTCCTGCCCATCCTTCTCCCCTGACCTTGGTGTCTCCATGGTGCTTCCCTCACATGTTCTCACCTCCTGCCCTTCCTTCTCCCCTGACTGTTGCAGACATCTTTTATGAAAAATCCTTCCTTTAGGATTTTTTCCTCCTGAGAAGCTGGGAGGCCTCAGGAACAAAATGCAACAGGTGCATCTGTGATTGGCCCATGTTGGATGTTTGTAATTAATGGCCAATCACAGCCCAGCTGGCTCGGACAGAGAGCCGAGCCACAAACCTTTGTTATCATTCTTTGCTATTCTATTCTTAGCTAACCTTCTGCTGAAATCTTTTCTTCTATTCATTTAGTATAGTTTTAGTGTAATATATATCATAAAATAATAAATCAAGCCTTGTGAAACACGGAGTCAGATCCTCGTCTCTTCCCTCAACCAAAAACCCCTGTGAACACTGTCACACCTGGCCTTGGTGTCCCCATGCTGTTTCCCTCATGTGTTCTCACTTTGTCCTCTTCTCTGGCTGGAACTAAACCTGCTTACCCCACTTTGTTTTGATTTTCGTCTTAAATATATTAACACAGATGCATTACCAATGTCTCTAATTGGCCCAGCCTCGGCCAGCAGCATGTCCATCTTCAGAGCTCTCACCTCTGAACCCCCCTCTTTCCCGCTAACAAAAACCAGGCTGGGCAAAACCAACACAATTTTCCACCATTGAAAACATTTAGACAAAAAATATTAAAAATGCATATGGAAAATATTTTTATGGAAAATTTATGGTAGAAATTGAAAAAGCTCTTTGAGCAGAAAATTCTCTGCTAGCTCTCTGGGGCAGGCTGTTAAACCGTTCTTGGTTTTGCTGTTGTATGAGTTCAATAAAAACCAGTAATGTCAACACATCTACCACATTTTTCTGTGTGACATAAAATGCTCCCTGAACACTTGAATCAAGCAGCATCACTACTGCTGGTAGTAGCCAGGCCTGCCAGAAAGCCCATGTTTTTCTATTTAGCTTGCTAGGCATATTTGCTTTTCCTTCAGCTCTTCTTTTCTGTGTGACATGCCAGCATTTCTTCATTCCATAACATCCTTATGCTTGCTTTCAGTATTCATTTTTTTCCACTGCCAATTTTTTTGCCAAATGTTCTGTTGCTTCTGTGGATGTGTTTGCAGCAGGCTCCCTCTGAGTGCCTGTGTTTCATATTTGAACAGCTCATCAGCAGGCATTTCAATTCTCTTGCTGGGAATTTGTTTTCTTCCTCAAAGAGATCTTTGCAGCTTGATGTTGACAGCTTTTGTCTTCCCCTGAGGCAATTTTATTTAGGGTCTCTGGGTAGTCTGTCATCTGCTTTTGTAGAAATAAAAAGGCAAACAACTATGCTAATTACTTCAAATATGGCTCACATGTATAAATTGCTACTAGTGGCAAAAACCTTGATTTGACCCTTTTTATCTGGACACAGTCATTCAGACTGTGTGTTCTTCTTTATACCTTGAAAGCATCTATGTTTCTTTCAAAAAAAATATTAAATGGATAAAATTGTAATATGTACTACCTTTCGAACACTTTATAAATCTCGCAACATCTGTTGCCTTGAAATACTCCTTTAACCAGGCTGAAAATGGAAATATTTCCGCTCATATTCCCTTCTCCTCTTCTTCTTCTTCACCACCTACCAGAGAAGTGACAAGCACAGGCATGGGAGGGAGGGAGGGAGGATGCTGAGCACATGGAGAGCCCCGGCTCGCTCTCTGTTCACAGATCAGCGGAGAAGGCTCCGTGACAGAGCGCGGGTGGGACCGGGGGAAGCACCAGCAGTTTGACTTCCTGGCGACATTGGAGGAGGTGTGATGTGGCAGGTGGCAATGTAGCAGTCTTGCAGAGACCAGTCAGGAGTAATGGGCTGGAAAATCCAAGGTCACCGGTGCAGTATCATCCCGGCGCTCACTATTGGTGCCGCATAAAGCACAGGCTCGGATTATTTAAAGCACTATTGGAGCAGGGGAAGAAAAAGGTGGAGGGGATGAGGTGATGCAGCACGGTGTTCTTTTTTGCAGAGACACTGTGCTTTTTGGTGACATTTATTTTATTTTTATTTTAAAGGCAGATGCTCATTTGGTCTTTCAGTTGGCAGCTGGGCACTGTTATGCAGGGCAACTGTCACCTTTTCCTGAAGTCCTGCAGGCTTTGGTGCTGGGTAATGTGGAATCCAGCCCAGCTTCTGTTAAACTATTTAGAGCAGTTTTTAAATTTTTTTTTCCTCCCAACTTAAATTCAGAAGCAAATGCCCTTTTTGTTTCAAGTGAAACTGAAAAGGATAACCAAGTATTAGGAGCAAGAAGTACCGCCCAGTGAGTTTGTGGACAACCAGCACAAGGTGACCCTTCCTGAGCACAGGATTTGGACCAGATGACGTCCAGATGTCCCATCTAACCTCTATCATTCTATGAAGTTCAAAATCTCAAAGGATTGAAGGATTTATTTTTTTTTTAGTGACTAAATCTTTTTCTTCCATTTGAGCACAGTGAACTACTTGCTCTTAACTTGCTCCCACACTCTTGTGTAGGCTCAAATGTCGCTGCAGCATGATGTGTTAGTGTGTTTCTGGAGACTGATGTAGGATGTCAGACTAAAAAGAGAAAAGTGATCTTTGCTGAAAAGCAGTATTTTTTCTTTTTCCATTCAAGAGCTGATCCTGCAAGGTTTTCCAAATTTTACCTAACTATAATGGGAGATATTTGCAAATTCTAGCAGTAGATTATATAAACCATCATCCAATCTCTTCAAGTAACTCAGAATGAGGTTTTGTTTGGGTGGGATTTTTTGGGCTTTCTTTTTTTTTCTTTTTTTTTTTTACAGCCTGATCAGTTTTATCTTCTTATAGGAAGACTTAAAAAGGAAAGCAAGGATCAATTTTGCAGTAGAGCTGTCAAAATAATTGTTTCTAGTTTGCACACATGTGGATTTTGGGGGCCAAGGAGTACTGGTTTCAGACTAAATCTGAGAAATCACACATCTGAATTCTCTGACAAGTAAGAACTTTCTTTTCCTTTATATTTTTAGTTGAAACTGATGTTCTTGTCAGCATCCCAGATGATACCAGTAATGAAACTGCCAACATTGTCAACTCCATTGGGCTAGCTGCCTGTTCCTCCCCAGGACTCAGAATGCAGGGCAGCCCTGCTAGCAGACTCCCTGGGGCTATTGCTCTGCAGCTTCAGGAGTCCCTGCCTCTGAGGGAGACTTAATTATGTCTGACTTAAAGCAAAAGACGCAGTGGTGTCTGGCCCTTGGGGCTGGTACAGCAGGGATTCAGGTAAAAGATTAAGCAAAGCTGGTGATGCCCAGTATGCTTAAAGCATAGTGTTTAGGGATCGGTTTTTCTTTGAGGAAACTTGACTACATAAAAAAATGTCCCTGGCTAGTTCCACCTTTCAAACCAGATCAGACATATCTGGTAGGGACTGTGCGGCACAAGATGTGTGATAGTTGTGTGTAGCAAAAGAGGAGATAAGATGCCCAAGCCTATCAAACAGGTGTATTTTTACCTTTCAAATCACATCAATTCGGCATGGTAGACATTTGAAGGACAGAGACCCTGCCTACGTTTTGAAGCTTATGCAATTGAAACATATTTTTCCTATATTTGAGAGATCTTTTGGTCTTCACTTTCATCATCTTCCACTATGACTCAGGGAGGGCACCATGAGCTCACTACATCATTCTGCCTTTTATGTTTGCCTCCGTGGTTTTCCTTATTCTTACCTGAATCTATGCACTTAGAAGTCGGGACAAAGTTTTCCCACAAACCATCTCTTTGGATCAAAGGACACTTATTTTTTTTTAAACTTTATCCTCCCCCTTTATTATGCAACCTACCAGCCTCACCACTTCCTCTTTTTGAGTGTAGTCCATTCACATCTTTTACCCCCACATTCATCCTGTAGCCTTCATCATTTCTCTTATCCCATCTTTCAAGAATTCTCTTTCTTATAACCTGTAAGTTTCCAGAAACAAATTCCTATCAGCTACATTTTTCTGCTCTCCCATCTCCAGTACCTGAAAACAGATTTTAAGAGACATTCTTTAAAGAAATTGAGAATAATAACTGTTCTGGAAGTTAGCACAGTTTTCTTGAGGAGATTCAATTGCTATTGAGTTCTGAGACACAGCATGAAGTTCACCTGTGCTCTCTGTGAGTTGTCTTGGCTGAATGTGCCATTCAACATAATCATGTATATATATTTAAGATTAAGAAGTAAGAATTTTATTTCTGTAGCAGAGAATTAGAGGAGCTGAGACATCTCATTTGGCACGACAGTATTCCATTGAGCCAAAAGGTAATTTTCAGAGACTGCATCTTTGGAAAGTATTCCTGCAGCAGTGGGGTAGTGATTTTAATGCACAGTGCTGCATTTTAATAGCCAATTGAGATGGCTATTAAGATATAGCATTGTACATTAACATCACCACTGCTCAGGCAGCGGCTGGTGGCTGCTTCTCAGCTGACAGCTCCCTGCATTCTGCTTCATAGCAGTGCTTTCTTTAGTAGCTCCTCTGATCTCCAGAAAGAGAAGTAAAAATCATTATCTAGTTAATATTTCACGCTGTGCTGGGCATCCGTATCCCAGGGGGAGAAGCGGGAGAGCAGCGATGCTGAGCGCGGGGACTGCAAGGCAGAGGAGGAGAGAGGGAGAGAGGAAATCCCTCTGTGCAAGGATCACTCCTGGCTTTTCATCTCATGGACTCACTTCAGCTCAGAGAAAATGTGGTTCATGAACCCTGAGGCTTGGGATGCAGTGCTCAGGGGAGGACTGTGTAGCAGAAGTGGCTTGTGTAGCTAAGAGGTAGTAAGGTACTGAAATTCGTGAGTCCCTGAGAAATCTGAGAAACTGCCAGGAAAAAAAGGTATAGCTGGAAAACCACATACACTTTAAAACTTATCAGAATCTTTTAAGATAACCATTCAACTTTTACTCTTTGCACTTAGAAGAAACTGAAGGAGTATTTCCTTGGCTATAGCTTGCTGTTTTGATACGAGAAAAGTTTCGCTTGCTGTCAGATTGCACCTAAACAACCTCCCTTGCAAAAATGCAGAAATAAGCAAAAGTGTCTGTGACATTGCAGGTTTCCATCTTTCTGACAGTAGATGTGAGCTGGCTTTCAGAATTAGGGGGAAAAAAGAATCACTGCAATATCCTTCTTTGCCCTAACTTTCTGTTCACAGTATGTGTGGATTAAGTCTGCAGATAGCCCAGGATAAAGAAGGATGCTGTTTCAAAATGTTGTATAACAGAGGGAAAGATGTATTTAGAAGCTCCCTTGAATGGCCTTACTGTATCCTTTGATCTCTGCATTTTCCTTGGGAATAAGCTATAGCAATTATCTATCTTAGGACTTAGTTTCTGAAAATTTGCTTGAAGCAGAGCTGTGGAGGCCACTGACTGAGATCAGTAGCTTTTGCTTTCAAATTCTGTTAAATAGAAATGTTTATGAGTGTATTTCCAGTTAGAAAACTTTTAAGAACATGACATGAAAACAGGAAATTGTGAGTTACTGCTTAAAAAGAAATTAGTATCTATGAATACTCATGACATTCTTTCCAAAGATTTATGGAACTGCAGGATGGAGTTACAGCCTAAAACTTCAACCTATTAGTGTTGATAGTTTTACCGAAGATTTCTGAAGACAAAGGCAAGAAGAAATGTAGAAATAAAAATATCAAGTTGATTTACACAAAAATATCAAATAGATTCAAGAGAAGGTACATAGAAAGGCACCTGCTTAATATTTAACCTGCTAAAGAATGTATTAGTCTTTAATTTTCTGCATGTCTGTTCTTCATATTATAGCTGTAAATCCCATCACCTGTGTTTGAACCTTCTTACAATTCTCTGGGTTATGAGAAGCCAAGTGTAAGAATAAAGCCAAATTAGTTTGATAAAATTTTATTTTGGTGTTTTTCTTGTTAGGAATTGATTATCAAGTACTGTCTTTTAAAATAATATTTCAAAAATACAATTATTAAAGTATTTTTTAACATGAAGGAATAATTCAGGCTGAAAAAACATCTACTGTGTGACTATCTTCTCTATGGAAAATTAGATGTATTTTCTTATTCAGTATCCACAGTATTCCCAAAGAATTAGAGACTTGCAGTACCTGCAAGCCAAAGCCTAGCAGTGTACAGTGATCAAAAGACTGGGGGAGAGAAAGAAGTGTTAAATAGTAAAAATTTTGAATATTTTTTAAAAATATCATCAGGTTGGCCCCAGGATTTTTTTTCTTTCTTACCAAGCAAAATATGATGAACATTTACATTTGCTCTGTACTGTATTCTGTTGTTGCTAACTTGGAATATCCAGTTTGAATGTGTGTTTGTTTTTCTATCACGCTGAGGAAACAGAGCAGCAGTTCATCACTTTCATGCTGTTATGCACCACTAGAGGCCATCATATACCTCCTTAAATATTAGATAGTTATGCAAATTATTCTGGAGAGGATGTGAGTAGCTGATGAATGTAAGAGTCTATATAAAAGGGCATGGGGAATCTTACTTGAGGGAAGGCTTTAACAGAACTGATTATTGTGAACATCATGTGTTTTAAGGCTGATTCTAATTGATTCAGAGCACCTCTATTCTCTTGTATATTCCCAGGTAACCTTTGAATAGGTCATGGAGTGTATGTGGCAGGTGAGCTCTGGAGATGGCAGCTAAATACATTAAATACAGTCAAGCTTAGAACATAAAGCAGTAATCTTTTAGATTGATTTTTGTATGCTTAGATTTGGAATTAAATTATTTTTTCCCCTTTTATCTTCCCATCTAGACAATGAGATATCATTCTTGATCCCCCACAGACTGTGTATTGAGTCATTAAGGAGATAACATACAGTTACTTCTTTAAGGAACTGCCTGATACATAAAATAGACTTTGTGTTACACAGCAGTACTCTTTTGAATTGTGGAAAAAAATGACTGAAATTATAGAGGAATTACAGGTAGCATGATTTTAACTGTGAAAAAATCAAATTAACATTAATCTTATACAATCAGGAGGTGCTACCAAGAGTAGTAACACAAGAGGGTGGTAAAAAGATGAATTAGTTTTACAGAGGGTTTGGCTGACTTTCTGAAAGGGCTATGGTGTGACATGGACCTTATCCAGGAGATCTTTTCTACTGCCTTGATTTTCAGTTTCACTCCTTCTAGTAAACATTCAAAGAAATACATCTTATTTTACTTGCTATTTGAAGACTAGATGATTTTTTTTTCAATGTAACAGCTTATTCATATGTGAAAACCTTGCATGTGTTTTTGAGAAGTAAATAATTAGAGGAGAAGTATTGATTTATCTGAATCAGGTTGGTATGCAGCATTTTCTCATCTAAACATTGAAAGATATCAAGATAGATATCAAATGTCAAGTACTATGGTAGCACATCCAAACTACTTTTATAATAATACAAGCAAGCAATCTGCATGTTCTACACTATATTCAAGTATTTTTTTAATAAAAAAAGGATATTTTGTCATATGTAGCAAAAAAAAAAAGAAAAGAGTATAGCAAAAGTGATGCTAGATAAGTGCATTTGTAACAATCAGTCCATGCTGATTTCTGGAATATTTTTTGCTTGTTTTAATTTGGGTTTTTTGGGGGTTTTTTGGAGGGAGGGAAGGAGGGGGATTTATTTCATAGCTGTTAGTCATTTTATGAAAATGACCTTGCACTTTAAAATTATAATTTTAATTTACACTTCTGTAAATTATTGCAAAAATCTCAAGATATCCTGAGGTCATCAGCAAAAGAAGTCATGCCCAAGAAAACATTGTGGAATTTTATTTTCCCCCACCAGATTTTGGAAAAACATATGCAAATTTCACAAAGCTTAAGATGATTAATTTCCCAATAAAATTAATAAAATTTAATATGTTGTTAATCAGATGAAAGAAGAAAGGATAAGAGACCAACACAGCATCATAATAGCTCTGTATGCAGCAGCCCCTCAACAGATGAATAACACTGAATGTTATTAATTCAATAAAAAAGTGAAAGTTTAAGTCAGAGGGCTGTTGCTTATAAATAAAGTATAATGTCTCTTCAAAAAGACAAGAGAATTCTCTCAGTTTTTGGTAAAATAAATAAGGTCATTTCAGAAAGACATTTTTCTTCAGAAGAAATAAAATTGCATGCAATTGTCTTACTCTTTATCATATAATTTCATATAATGTAAGATTTTCTTGGTTTCAAACAGGTTATGGATATTGGCAAGCTGAGGCACAATATATAATTTGGCTTCACTTTCAGATCTTTACTGTTATGAAAATAAGGATTTGCTGCCCATGCTTTGGAGCCCAGATCAAGAGGATTGCTGAGAAGGCAAGTCTCTAAACGATCTCTGCTTCTCTCCTTGTGGACAGGCAACACCATAAGGAGCAGTAAGTGGCTTTTAAAGAGATCTATTTGATTGAGCCCTGAAAAATTTACATTTCTGCATTGCCCGCTCTTCATGGGCACCTGTTCTCAGGGCATTCAGGCCACCCAGACCAAATGGAAAAGAGAGCGTGGTGTGGACGACTGCCTTGGCACACTGTAAGGGCAGTGATGCAAGACCTGCTCTCAGGGCTTGTTTGGGCCAAAATGGTGAATGTTTGTCTGCAGGGCTTGTGCAAACAGACTGGCACATCACTGTGTCTTTCTACCATGTCAATTTGTCAGTTTAATGTTTGCTAACTCCAAAAGGACTGAAACACACTTCGCTGTATGGTGTAGACATGTGATTTTGAGCGTGTTGCTTTCCATCTTTGTGACTCAATTTCCCACCTGGGAGATGGTGATAACAATGCTAATGCGTCTCATTATTGTCTTGCCTATTTAAACTGTAAGCTCTTCAGGGCAAGGGCTGTCTCATACCATATGTCTTCACAGAGACAGGCAGAATGAGGCACTGATTGCATTTGGGGTCTCCCGGTGCCACAATAATTAAAAGAGAGACAATAATATTAAAAAGGAAGAAAAGGGAGAAGGTAGGTCTGGTATCAAGAGGCTTTCAGATTTCCTGGTAGCAACCCAAGAGCAAGAGAAAAGTTTATCTCTGAGGAGAAACCTTGCTTTTTCAACTTTCTCAGCTCTAAATGTCATATTGGTTTTCAGAGAAGTACAGTAGGAAAGCTTTGCAAATAGAGTAATCCAGAAGCTAATGGAGATCCAAACTGGAAGAGAAGGGTTGGTAGTTTGGGTTACTGCAAGTAGATGGGTTGGAGAACAGATCAGCTTTTTGAGAGGAAAGTACCTACCTAGAAAATTAGTGTTTCCTCCTTCCTCATTAGAGAATGAGCAGATGTTTCTGAGCATGGATGAGATGTTTGCAGTCATGAGAGGAGAAAGGCAGACTGAAGTGATGGATACTCATCCACATTCTGCTGGAGTACATCAGTCACTGATAGAGTTATATTCTGTCGCAGGTAATGGGAAGAATCTTTCACCATCCATTTTTTTCAGTAAGATAGATGACTAATGAAAGTGGTTCCTAGAGATGGCTGCTGAGATATAGCCATGTGTGCTGGTAACTTCTGCTTTTAGATTGCTAAATCTGGGCTTTATTTGGAAATGTTTGTAAGATTTGCACCGAGTACCCTTTTTGCATGCCAGCTGAGGACTGCTCTGCAGAACTAAATGTCCCTTCATTCAGGTCTCAATGAAATGCCCACACACAGCAAATTCCTATTTACTCTTTGTCCTTCTGGCGTAAGTGTTCAGACTGCTTCATCATAGTCTGTTTTATCATTAGTAGATGTTTCTGTGGCTGATTGGATGGATTCTGTGGGCAACAAACTGGTATTTGCTCTAAAGGCTTCTGTGAATTTCTGTCTACATCCCAGGTTTGAATTCTGGCACAGAAACAGATCAAAAATATATCATTAATACTTAACTAGTCCATGAAGTTCATATTTTAGGCTCTTATTTAATACTCAGATATTCCAATGATACTCCCACAAATTTTGCAGGAATTATTAGGACAGTAGTTATAAATATATCCTGTGCTGAAATGACACAGACTACAAAAGTCAAAGTTTCTCATCATTATGTCCCTTTTACAACTCATAAAAATCCATATGCTTAGATCAGAGTTTTCAGAAGCTTCCAGTTTGAAATGTAAAACAGACTGCTGGCTTTGAATTTAGTTTTTTCAACATAGGGTTACGGGGTTAGTTGAGTAATGAGTAAATTCTTATTTGTTCCCCTGCACAGAATTGAGGAATTCTAATACAATGCAGACCTCAAGATATGGACAGGAAGACCCCTTAGCAAAGTGAGATATGAGTCTGAGATGCAAACTGAAGCAGCCTGTGATGGAACAAGCTTTCCTGAAGGAAAATTTATTTAAATACATTTGGGGTTATGACTCTTATTTTACTTTGTGTATTGAGCCTTATAGGTGGGAGGAAATATTTGTTCTCTGTCAGTAACTTTATATGGTATTGATATTCACTTTATCTTAACATCTTCATCTGAGTTTGTGTCCTTATCTTTTCACTGAAGTGAAAATTTTGATTACAGGCCATTAGAAATATCCAGAGCATACTGAATGTACCTTTTTTGCCCCTGATTTAGATAGAAAATTTTTGCTTGTAGAAACAATCATTAAAGAAATTATGCTTAACAGAGAGCTGTAGAACTGACTGTGTTCCCTGCTAGGGGTGTGATTCTTAAAGAAGTGAGGTTTCATGATGGCTCTGGTCTTCCCTTCCCACTCCCAGTGGTGCCTGGGTGGACAGCATCTACTTCTGCATCCTGCAGTTCTTTGCAGCATAGCTTTTAGCTTTAAGGGTGCTGGTATGTAGCTGCTTTCACACCCCTCTCTGCCCACAGTTTGTCTTTTTTCTGGAAACTCTGCTTGTAGCTGGCTGCAGCAATGACTCCATGATTTGTGCTAACTTATTTAACAAATACCTCCATGCCTCTGGGAATTTAGAAGCATTTTTTCTGTCTCGATCACATTTTTTTTCCTTTTTATTTTTTTTTTTGGTAAGACTCAAATGCCAGCATTGCAATTTATAATCAAATTTGGTTTCTCCATAAAAAGTGAAGAAAAATATTTATTTCCCTATTATTTCTAAATAGAGCAACTTCTATTCATTAACCATTTGCTCCAAACTGTGATGGTGTTCGCAGGGATCTCAGGTCGAGGGAGATCGAGGATCTGACGAGGATCTGACTCCATGTTTCACAAGGCTTGATTTATTATTTCATGATATATATTACATTAAAACTGTACTAAAAGAATAGAAGAAAAGATTTCCTCAGAAAGCTAGCTAAGAATAGAATAAGAAGGAATGATAACAAAGGTTTGTGGCTTGGCTCTCTGTCCGAGCCAGCTAAGCTGTGATTAGTCATTAATTAGAAACAGCTAACATAAGCTAATCAAAGATCTACCTCTTGCATTCCACAGAAGCAGATAATCAGTGTTTACATTTTGTTGCTGAGGCCTCTCAGCTTCTCAGGAGGAAAAATCCTAAAGAAATGATTTTTCATAAAAGATGTCAGCCACACCAAACACAACATTTACTGATTAGCAGTAGAAGCTCTCCTCAAGTCTTCCATGTTGTACCATTTCCTCCTTATTTTAAAGAAATTTTCTTCTTAGGAAAAATACTTATTTTAGTAGAAAGCTATAACTGAAAAATAAAAGCAAAACATATGTTGAGTGGGAAGGGAATAGATACAGTATAGATGAGTTGTGCCTTTTTTTGTCCCCACATTTATAAAAAGGATGACAAGTCTTAGCAAGTGGAGTGGATGTAGGCTGGGGAGCAAATCTTTAGTCATATGCATGTTCTGTTTGTTTATCTCTACGCTTTGCTTTGGGTATCTCATCACTATTATTTTGGATCTTATTGATAGTTCTTTAATCAGTAATAATATTTAACTTTTTATTCATGACTGTAAAAAGATAATTTTTTGTGTCATGTTATATGGGACTGTAAGTGAAAGGAACATAGATTTAGCAGAGAACAGGAAGAGCATCCCTGGCTCCACTAACCATGACTAAGATATAACTCTGGATTTCACTGTTCATGAAGGGCAAGAACTGGTTTAGGGCTGATTGGTTAACCTGCAGCTGCAACATAAAATACCAGTTATTTGCTGAGTCCTTTCTTTTCTAATTTATCTCTTTCTCTAGATCCTTATGGCTTGTTAATTGTCAAAATAGGTTTGAAGTAAAAAATATCATCCAACACGTTCATAGATTCTAAACCCATTAAGTTAATACTTTACTTTTATGGGAATTTCTATTGATTTTAATAGAACTACTTATTATGCCCAAAGGTGAGCATTTTCTGGGTCAGGGGCTGGCTAGTATCACGTAATTCTTAGGGAAAGGACCACATTTATTATGTTCTCTCTATTTAATAAGGCTTAGTTAAAAATTATCTATGAAGTTTAGATTAGCAGGCAGATTCAAATTTCCCCAGCAACTAAGATTCAAAAGTTTTGTTGGTGATCATCTGTGAAATAAATCTCAATTTTTAAAAAGCATCTATTATCATGCACATATATTTATCAAAAATGATCCTCTTTAAACCTGTAAGAGCTTAATGTCATAATTGCTTTTAATGTCCTGGCCAAATGTGAATTAACAAAACCCATTGGAAAATGTGATTATCTGCATTCTGAATTGCAGGGTGACCCCTCTTTGTGAATTACAAATCATCTCATTATATTCAAGTCCTACACAGATATTACCACTGGGTAGGGTATTATGGATCTCCTATAATAAAAATAATAATTAATAATAATTAATAAAGAAGATGGACTGGGTAATTTGGGATGTAGCCAAGGCACTTCTGTTGGATTAACAGTTGGATTTTTTTCATTTTTATCATAATGTATCTTCTTTGCTTAATTGATATATTTTATTTTACCACATGATAATAGGCAGATCGACTTTGACAGCATGTCCATCTTGTGCAAGAAAAGTTCCAGCTAAATCCACAGAATGAAAAAGTAGGGCATGAAGGACATAGGAAGGCATCAACATCTGGCTTTCTTTACTCCATTTGATCAAATTTCTTTCTCTAATGAATCCTTGATTATCCTGATTGACTGGGAAGCCAGGATATAAACCTGCATGGGTCAAGACCAAGAATTTATGAAACTCCATTTTTTGAAACACAGTCCTAGGTTTTGTACTGCTCCTATTTATTCCAAAGCAGTGCTAAATTTTTACCAAAAAGCACTATTTATTATCCAATTTTATTGGTTTTTATCCAGCACACCATAAGAATTTTAGAACCATTTTTAGGGACCAATATGCTAAGAGTGTTGTTAAATACTTAGCAACCTGATAATTTGTTCAGACCTGGAGCACATCATAGTTGTCCCTCATCCTCCTAGTCTGTATGAACTTTCTGCTCTTGAAAACTTGGGTTTAGCAGAGAGCCAGAGGGAGATTTGGTAGTGCTGGTAATCCTCCTTGCTCTAAACCAGAAAATCATTCATGATATAGGAAGGAGAAATGCCTACCACTGGGTGCTCATGATCTTTCAGTTGTATACAGACAGCAGTGACCTTCAGGGAAAATTACTGGGTTTTGTGTGTTATAGTTAGCAGCTAAATGCCACACTGACTAATTAATTATTAAAAGAGTCATCAGGAAGAGCAAGTGACTGTTAGGGTGGGGAGCTGCAATAAGCAAGGGTAACATTAACGTGTTTAACTATGAAAATTACCAAAGCAATTTACCCAGAAACTGTAGCCATTATCAGAATTCTTAAGACTCCAATTCCTCGTTCTCTTTTATAAGCATTAATCATATTTTATTTTTAACCAGAAACCTCAAAGCGGTATTAAATTAAGTGAAACTTTAATAATGAAATTGCATGCAGTACTATTCAGAAGCTATGCAGAGAAGTTGTAATATACTCCATTAGGTAGAGAAAAATGTTGAAAGGACATGGTTAATGTTCATCTGTATTCAGTTTCTCTTTTTATGACAAGAATTTTGCTATTGACTTCAATGGGAGGAACACCAGCCTCTGCTGTGGTGGCGTGATAGTGTGGGTCAGCCTCCTGAACCACTGGAAAAGCATTACAAAATGAAGCCACACTGAAGGATGGTGCCTCATATCACACAGGAAAGAAGATATTTACTAAAAAGAGCAGATGGATGATTGTAAGGGCTGAAATGGGGCCAGCATTTGTGTGGTGGATATCAGCAGAGCAGACAGTGGGGATGGGCACTCAAAATCTTGTGTGAGCTCTGCCAGGCCCAACGAGGGTGTAGTGAGGGCACTGCTCCCTCCAAATATCAGGTAAAAATAAAGGTGGTGGAGAGGCTGGGTTTGGTCTCTCGTCTCAAGCATTCTGCACAAAGTTCTATGGAAAGGGAATCAGGAGGAAATGGGTAAAAAAATAAAGAAAAGCAGAATGAGCTTTCTTGCTTTTCAGAGGATTCATTAAACTTTGGGCTTGGTAAAGTCTTGGTGTTATCAGAAGCACAGAAATAAGTGGGGGAAAAGAGAAGCTCCAAGAAGCACCATGTCTGAGGGAAAACCATATGCTCACCTGTATTTACCTGACTTATGTATTTATCTGATTGTTTCTGAATCTCTCATAGAGAATCTTTCAAACAGAAAGGGTGTCACTGTCATATTTTATGAAAAATCCCTTCGCCAGGATTTTTCTCCTGAGAAGCGGAGAAGCCTCAGAAAAGAAATGTAAACAATAATTATCTCATTGCTTGGAATGTGGTTTGGAGGTTGCTCACCAACAGCTGCATCTTTGGTTGGTTCCATGTGAATTGTTTTTAATTAATGACCAATCCCAGCCCAGCTCTGTCAGGACTCTGGTCAGTCACAGGTTTTTATTATTCATTCTTTGCTAGCCTTCTGACGTCTCCTTTCTCTTTCTTCAGTATGGTTTTGGTATAGCATTTTCTTTTAATATAATATAATATGATAAAATAATAAATCAGCCTTCTGAGAACATGGAGTCAATTCTCATCTCTCACCTCGTCCTGGAGACCCTCAAAACACCGCAACAATTGGTGACCACAAAAGGGTACAGAAAGAAGCCACGGGGAAATGTCACATGCAGGCCACCAGTAGGGTGGCCTTGGAAATCTGCCTTTATGGCTAAGAGAGTGAGAGAGCTACTCTTCAAGATGAATAAAGATGCTGTCTCCTGTCCTCCGATTTCTCATTTCAAAGCAGAGATAAGACAGACCAAAGATGACTTTAAAAGAGGATGAAAAGAAAGAAGTTGGCAAGATTTTGAAAGATTATATTTTGGAAGAGAAAGAAGGTTTTCCAGGGCTACTGTGGGAAAATCTAGGGAAGAAGTCAGCAGTGCTTGCAGCCACAGAACACTGGAAGGGCTGGGATAACACCTTTGCCAGCATTCCTGCTGCACAGCAAGAGGTGTGTGTCTTAATGGGGGACAGATGACACACTCTCACTGAGTTGTTGCTGTCAGAATTCCTTGCTTTCCCACTTTCTAATAAAAGAAGAGTTCAGCTGAGACCAGTATAACTACAGAAGTTGATGGGGAAAATCTGATGTAAGCAAGTAATCTGGGCAGGGCTAAGCTACAGTTGTACTGGCAAGACAGTAAAACTTAGAAAAATCTCAGTGTGTGTGAAAGGTGTTCTTCAAATTTCAAAGGCTTGATAAAAGCCATTAAAAATCTTTCCCTCTTTCTCTGTCTCAAAAAAATCCATAAATATAGTAAAAAATTTACAAGGCAGCTCAGTTTCCATCACATAGATAAATAAAATTGGTGTTCTGGTGTTCAGAATGGCACAACTCTAAATGCTTTCTTTCTCTGTATATTTCTGGTTTCCCCAGCTGCTGGTTTCCCCTTCTTTCACTCTGAGTGTGATATTAAGAAAGAAATTTGAGATGTGTAGTGACAACTAAAGAATTAACAAAGCCCCTCAGAGGTAGAATTCACAAGTCAGCTTGAAATGAACAGGAAAATCTGAGTTTCTCAGTAACATATGAGTCTGTTTTCCTCCAAATTAATTGGAATCAGTGTGAAGTAAAAGCAACTGCCTTGGAACAAGAAGGCAAGAAAGCTTAATTTTCATAATAAATATTGCTACTGTCAATGACCCAAGCAGTGATCAAGACAGGATGTTGGAACTGGGAAGACCAAAAAGAGCTAGAACAACATTTCTGTAGAAAATGAGGTAAATGAATAACAGAAAATAGGCTATAACACAGTAATATAAGGACAAAAAAACCATTGTTGATGTTCCTGTTAAACAAATTGGTAATGCCACTGTAGTAGTTACAGTACCATACTTTATATTGTTATTAGACTTACTAATAACTCCCTACAACATCTCTCACTAAGTTCGGTTTTTAAATGGTACCTTAGGCAGCATGTGTATAAATTCTGTACCCCCTGAGAACCATTTCTTTTATTAAGTTAAAATGAAACATCATATTCTCCTAGCAAAAACGGGTTGACTTAAAACATTCCTTTTTGTTCAAATGAGATAAATTGCTTAAATAGCACCCTTGAACTATTACTCTGCAAAGGTTTACTTTGAAGCTATACAGTGGAAGAAAAAGCACCACCTTTCTATCTCTCTCTAAAGTTTTAAATACTTATTTTCACACACAAAGACTTTGAGATTCCTTGTTGGCATCAGGACAGTAACCTTGTCATATTTCAAATATGCAATTTATAGAGAAGCTCTTTTTACAAATGGTTTATGGCTGTGACTTTCCAGACACAGCTGTGATTTAACACATCAGCTGTTACACAGATGTCTCATGAAAGGTAAGTGTCATTGCTGGGGTTGAAGGTTAAATGTCTTTGAAGTCCCAAACAGCAGTAATAGTGGTCAAATAATACATGCCCCGTGAGACCTGATTCTTTTTTCTATATAGCTTGATAAAAAATTTGGACTATTATCCAAATAGTGCTGCAATAGGAAAGTATCAAGAAGTCATCTTGCAAAAAGTTCAACATTTTTATTCTGGACTCTTCACATTTATGATAGCCTGCAGCTGGTCTCCCTTAATATGGCATTAACACTTTATTTGTGTCCAGAAGTTTTTAGAAATATTCCAAGAATACAATTAAGCTATATAATGTAAGCTGAGTCCTTTACCATGTATTCCACAGGACATGGGAGGAGACTAATAAAGTAAATGAACCTTTGGAGTTGAATAAATCTAGAAAGAAGTATTTGGCCTGAAAATTTAGGCAAAAGTAGTTATAACACTGGTGGAAATTGAATTCCTAGGACAAAATTATTAATGTGCAGATTTTGCTGAAATCATCGTCCTTTTTGATGTTGAACACTGAAACTGTTCCATTGGATTGGAATTTTTGCTTTGGCTTTATTTGGCGGGTTGAGGTTTTTTCTCTCCTGAAAATTGATGAGAAAAAGCATTTTTTCTTTTGCCAAGCTGTAGAATATGAGGACAGATAGGCATCTGTTAGAACTGTCATTGCTCCAGAGAATTCTTTGGAGCTGCAATGGTGTCTGGGATTGTCACATTGCTCCTTTCCACCAGTAGTTAGGGGTTTCTGTAATGATCAATTAGTGTGCATGCAATATGTGTGATTTGGCATGGGCCCCATATGGAATTATGCCTGACTTATCCTGTAGATTGCCCTAGAGTTGTCTTCTGAACTCTGAAGCTCATTTTTTGGCACTCAGAATTGTAGGTTTCTGATGTTGCAAATAAATGCAAAGTTCTAAGCACCAGCACTGCACTTTTCTGTTTTTCTTTTTTTTTAATTTTTTTTTATCAGTGAGTTTAAAGAGTAACTCCTTTCAATTGTCCATCTGGAAAACATTGATTTGCATCACTGAGAATACAATTTTTTCCACCAACAGGCTCAATTTTCTATATGATCAAAAAACAAAGGCAGTTAAAATAATCTTCAATAAGATGAAAGTCTTGAAATACCTAAAAAAAAAATAAAAGGAGAAATTCCTCCAGTCACATGTGTAAAGGAGGGAAGCATATTCACAGAGATACACAGAGAGGTTGCAGATACAAGGTTATCTCTATTGGTCACCTCTAGTGTATTAAGAGGTTTTTAATTACAGTAGTTTCAATTACATTAATTTCATTAGAAGTCTTTATTTCTCTACTGAAATTTGAAGTAGAACTTCGTATTACTGAATTAAATTTCTTACTGTTTTTATTTATTCACATTCCTCTTTGATTCTCTTGTGGTCTTTTTTTTTCAAGAGCAAATGTGATATTTTTACTTTTGATTATTTTTAACATTAATAACTTGAAATACACAAAAAATACCATGAGGCTTTTAAAATCTTTCTTTAGAAAGAAAAGCATATTTGAATGCATGCATGCTTACTGTTTAAACATCATTGTATTTGAGAACAATTGGGAATCCTATGGAAGATCTAAGCTTTTGGAAGAAATTAAAATTACCCTTTAATTATTGTCCTTTTAAGGTTAGTGCTTTCCACTGGCAGTCCATTAAAATTCTCATTTCTGTGCCTGGTTTCCCAGAGCAGGGACCCCACTCTGAGATGCTTGAAGAAGCTGCCATGCCCTGATCTTCTTCATGCTACGCCTGCTACCACTTACCACTGTGCTTTGTCTTAAAAATGTTTTCTGCTATTTAATGTGTCCCTCTGCATACATGGACTGAAGATTAGGAGATTTTACTAGTGGTTTTGACAATGCCACAACAAACCAAACTAGAACTGTGTTCTTGGCATGTGTGCCTTTTTTCTGCTTTAATTTTGGCAAGATTTTCATGCGTCTATTAAAAATTTGTATGTTTTTTGTTGTCCTTGTGCTCATAAATCTCTACATGAATGTGTCTGTAATTAGAACAGTCATCTTAAATGCCATGGAAAGCTTTACAGCTGCAGAACTTTGCAGTATTTCTTTGAGTGTCTTTCAGAGTCACAGCAGGGTAAGTTTGTCCCACTATGGATTTTCCATCAGCAAAGTCTCACCCACAAATAGATGCTGCTCTGGCATAGGAGGACTGTGAGCTCAGTTACCATCTGCTCTCCTGCTGTCCAAGCAGCTTCATCTCTGGCACCTCTTCCATCAGAAGTTTGTGCAATCTTAGACAGAAAACATCCAGAAACGATGTTCTTTATCCAGAAGTCCTTCCATGGCTGGCCACCCCCTGGAGAAGATGATAAGCCATTCTTCAGAATCAGAGGAGGCAAAAACTCTGTGAAGGGCTTGGAACACAGAGCTTGTGGGTGGGATATAATGTGTGTTAGAAGGATGAAGAAGATTTGGGGAAAATATGAAAAACTACCTATATGAAAGGCTACCATGTCTAATAAGTTGGCTGAAGAAACATCAGTGCTCCTTTAGAGCCCCTACATCTTGTAAAATGCACCGTGTGTTTTGTGAGTGGTGAGGAATTTTTCCAAGTGGTTCAAAGTCAATCTGGTCATTGCAGTGGGAGGACAGGAATCAGCATGGCTGGCAATTCCCAGTCCTGCTGGAAGGCATTCCTGCCTCAAGGATAAAGTGAGTTTCTGCAAAAGAGACTGAGCTGCTCAACAGGAGACTGATCTCACTCAGGGTAAGGAGGAAGTTTGAGACCAAAAGATGGGAGTTAGAGGACCTTCAATTATTTTATTTGATTATTATGTTTGTGTGTTTGGTGTGAAACTCTAACTTATTGCCTATTTTTTTAATCTCTGTAAACCAACTGTGCAATCCTGCATAACTATACTAAATGCAATACTTTGATTTTTTTTCTCTTTATTTTTACCATGTTAAAAAAAAGTCAGTCTTGTGTTACCATTGGCTCTGCTGAACACATATGGTGTATGTACAAAAAAATACCCAAGGAAGCAATCTTCAGAATAATTTATTGTCAAACTAGTGCCCAGAAAACTATTAAATCAGTCTTAAAATGCAGTTATCTAAGAAGGAAAAAATTTAAAAATGGAAAAGTGCAATGCTTAGCTGCTACATGTGCTACATTTGGTTTTAGGTACACAGGAATTTTGACAGAATCTACTAAAGGCGTGAAAATATAAATGGCTTTTTAAGTACACTAAAAAAAAAAAAAAAACATTATGAAAGTGGAAATGTTCTGTCAAAATGAAAAAAAAAAGGAAATAAATAAGAGAAGAATTATTCTACTCTTTTAACTTGTAAAAAGAAGCTAAATTGCAGTTAATAAGTTCCCATTTGCCTCACAAATATGCATTAATGGTTTTTTTTGAGATTTTAGTTCTTCAGTTTACAATATGAAGAGCTTTATATCACTGACAGTCATCAGAAATTTGTTATATTTTTATGCTGTTGGGATGCAATCTAGCTGGATTTTGAGGTCCTCCTTGCCTTAGTTATGATTGAAATGTAGTGTAGAAATAATTTAAGGCTTACCACTTATCCAGATATGTTAATGAACAATTTAATAGTAAATCAGTGAAGAAGTATTTGGGAAAAATATAAAAAACAACCCTAGAAGAAAGGGGTAAGGGTATAAAGAGAAAGAGAAATAGTATTTTTAGAAAAAAACCCTGTAATTCAGTGTGATTATGTGTAGAAAATCTCTTAGAAAATGCAGCAGTTGA
The DNA here is from genome assembly GCF_028018845.1 of Melospiza georgiana. Taxonomy (NCBI): domain Eukaryota; kingdom Metazoa; phylum Chordata; class Aves; order Passeriformes; family Passerellidae; genus Melospiza; species Melospiza georgiana. The sequence goes on along the minus strand of NC_080434.1, from coordinate 40,563,463 downwards.
GAGTCAGTTTCCTGGATGGTGGGGAGAAACAGCTCTACGGTTCTACCCAGCTGTTGGGCCGATTTAGCAGAGACTACAAAATTCACTTTACTTGTCCACAGTTCCATGTCCCTGCTGGCTTTCTCAAGGAAAATACAGAGTCTGAGAATTGACATTAAAGTAGGTTTTAACTTCAGGAAGTACCAGATCTAGACATAAGAGAACTTTCATATAATGATGGATAGTTCCCCATCTCATTAGCTCACAGCATTACCTCTTAAGCTCTGACAGACTTTTACCAGCTCCAGCAACCAGTGGCTCAGACTGGTTCTTTATTCTTGCTTCTGGAAGAAAAAAAAACAACCAAAAAAAAAAAAAAAAAAAAACACCAAAAAAACCCGAGAAATTTTTTTAAAATTCCCACGGGTTTATTTTATATCACTATGAAATTTCTGTCAGTCATATTTTCTGGAAAAATCCCTTTGCCAGGATATCATCTCCTGGGAAGCTGAGAAGCCTCAAAGAAAAAGGAAAAAATTATTTCATTTGCTTCTCTTGTGTTTTGCTGCTTTGGAATGTACTTGGAGATTGTTTATCCAACGTTTGAATTATTTTTATTTAGTGACTAATTACCATCCAGCTGTGTCAGACTCTGAAGAGAGAGTCATGAGTTTTTAATTAGTATCTTCTTAAGCCTTCTGTAAGTATCCTTTCTCTATTCTTTAGCATAGTTTTAGTATAGCATTCTTTAATGTAATGTAATATAATATAATGAAATGATAAATTAGCCTTCTAAGAACATGGAGTCAGATTCATCATTTCCTTCCCACCACAGGGGACCCCAAAAATACCACACATCTCTAGATGGGGAAATGGCTACAAGTGATACAGTTAGATCTGAAATGTGTCCAAACCAGAAGACCAGGTTCTAATTCAGACTTTGGAAAAGACTGCCTTAAAAAGAAGCTCTTTCCTCAAAACTAAATGCCTCAAAAATAGTCATTTACCTTCCAAAGTAGTATAGAAAATATGAGGTCATTAGTGACTTAACTCCACCATCTTCCAGGACCTCAACAAATCCAGTGCAAAACAGACGAAGACTCCTTTTTATCGCAGACATCTTTTATGGAAAATCCTTTCCTTAGGATTTTTCCTGAGATGCTGGGAGGCCTCAGGAACAAAATGCAAACATTGATTATCTGCTGCTGTGGAATGCAACAGGTGCATCTGTGATTGGCCCATGTTGGATGTTTGTAATTAATGGCCAATCACAGTCAGCTGGCTCGGACAGAGAGCCGAGCCACAAACCTTTGCTATCATTCTTTGCTATTCTATTCTTAGCTAGCCTTCTGATGAAATCCTTTCTTCTATTCTTTTAGTATAGTTTTAATGTAATATATATCATAAAATAATAAATCAAGCCTTCTAAAACATGGAGTCAGATCCTCGTCTCTTCCCTCAACCCGAGACTCCTATGAACACAGTCATAGCTTTTTATTTTATTGTTTTTTAATTCAAACCCAGTGAAGAGCAGCACTAGGAGGCAGAATGACTGGCTTTACAATATAATTCTTCCTTAGAAACACAGAAATCGGGAAGAGCTCTGGGATTACCTAATTCACAGGCATCCATGTCAGAAAATACTTCTCATAACCTGTTCCTAATCCATCATAGAAATAAAATGAGGATTTTTTTTTTTCTCATACCAGTGATCCTACTGAATGCCACACCTCTGAGGGAGCATAGAAGTCCCTTCAGTGAAGACTTCTGTTGTCAGACCTCTGTGGTAGGCTACAAATTTGTCCCCAGGATGGTCAGAGAAATGGAACACCTCATGCATGAGGAAAAGCTGAGAGAATTTGGTTTGCTCAGCCTGGGAGAGAGAAAGTTTTGTGGTGACCCAACGGTGGTCTTCCAGTACCTGCAGAAAGCTACAAGGAAGATGGGGAGGTGTCGCAGACAACTTTTATGAAAAATCCTTTCCTTAGGATTTTTCCTCCTGAGAAGCTGGGAGGCCTCAGGAACAAAATGCAAACATTGATTATCTGCTGCTGTGGAATGCAACAGGTGCATCTGTGATTGGCCCATGTTGGATGTTTGTAATTAATGGCCAATCACAGCCCAGCTGGCTTGGACAGAGAGCCGAGCCACAAACCTTTGTTATCATTCTTTGCTATTCTATTCTTAGCTAGCCTGCTGATGAAATACTTACTTCTATTCTTTTAGTATAGTTTTAATGTAATATATATCATAAAATAATAAATCAAGCCTTCTGAAACATGGAGTCAGATCCTCGTCTCTTCCCTCATCCAAGAACCCCTGTGAACACCATCACAGAGAGGGAACTTTCACAAGGCATGTAGACAGAAGGGGGAATGGCTTTGAACCAAGAGAAGGCAGGTTTAGATCAGATACTAGGAAGAAACTCTTTACTGTTGAAGGTGGTGAGGCCATGGCACAGGGTGTCCAGAGAAGCTGTGGATGCTCCATCCCTGGAAGTGTTCAAGGCCAGGTTTGATGGGGCTCTGAGCAACCTGGTCTGTAATGGTGTCCCTGGCCATGGCAGAGGTTTTTGAACTAGATGATTTTAAGGTCCCTTTTGACCCAAACCATTCTGTAATTCTGTGATGTTTTTCAGGTCTGGAAATTCTGTTTTACATCCTTAAGAAATCCCTTCCAAACAACAACAATGACAGTAGAAAAGAAAGCAAGGCCCCAAACCTTTCTACAGTGATATGCTCTCTATGAACACAAGCAGGATAATTCTTCAAGAAATATTTAAATAAAAAAGGGGGATAGTTTGTGAAGACAATATAGTACTTCATACATTATTATTTTAATATTTGTCATTTCAGGCCAAAGAAAATAGAAGAGAGAGGACATGAACTGTTCTGTTGATTATAACCCATGAAACCAGGGACATATTCCCAAGGTTTAAATTCTGATCCAGATTTATGTGCTCTCAAGTTTACAGGTACATGATTGAACAAAGGGTGCTTATTTCAGCCTGTAGGTTGAAAATGGAAAGGGCTTGGTGACCTTGAACTGACCATGAAAGGCTTCTGTTGAAATCTGAGTAAAAATTTTTATTGATTTTCTTTTTCATAGTTCTGATATAATCTGCTGTACAAAAACATTGAGCCATTTATAGATCCTACTTTTCCATTTGTCATAATGCAAGAATTAAAAATACAATGAGAACAACTGAGGCAGTGCTCAAACTATGTTTCATTTTCTAAGTGGATAAAGAGAGCATTGCTTCTTCATTTTCCGATATGTTCCACAAAAAATGATCATATTTTTTACAAGATTGTCTGTATTTTCTTTTGTTTCAATGTCCCAAATTCAAATGTGGACTCAAATAAAGAGTAGCAATATTCCAAACTTAACATGTGAGGAAAGTGATAGTTAAATATCTTCTCTGTTTCCAAAAGCATGAAGGAAATAGATTTTCTCTTTAAGACATCATAGTTTTAGAAAGCAGGAAGAAGCTGGAAAACAGCCATACACATGACATAATTCCCTCAAAGACTGGAAGGTGTCCAGATAGGAACATCAAGAGGCTTTTAGTGTTGTTAAATTAGAATTAATTTCCCTTCTGGGAGGGGGCTAATTTGCAAGAAGAAAAGAGAAACAAGCTGCAGTAGAGATTATACCCACTAGGTATGGCATAGTTGATTACTGAATTTCTCCCTTTCCAACCCCTCTTAAGATATCACTGCTATGAAATAAAAATAAACAAATCTTTATTATTAAATAAGTCCATTGAAATGTGTTTTTTTTTTGGTTTTTTGTTTATTTTTTGCCCCAGAAGTTAACTTAGACAATATAATAAAAATGGCAATAATTATAGTAAGCTTTCTTCAAGTATATTCAGTTAATTATTTTATATCTTAGAATCAAGGAGAAGAATGTTTCAAGAAAGACTTTTGGTGGAATCAAAATGTAGCATGTATTTTTATTTCAGAGTATGAAGTTGGAAAGGTTTCTTTCCATACCTGGAGGATGGGATGCCATCCAGAGGGACTCAGACAAGCTCAGGAGGTGGTCCATGGAAATACCATGAGGTTTAAACCTCACGAGGATCAGGTGCTGGTGCTGCATCTGGATCTGGTGATATCAATCCAGGCTGGAGGATGAAGAGCCCTGCCCAGAAGGATTTGGGAATGCTGCTGGAGGAGAGGCTGGACGTGCCCTGGCCATGGCACTCACAGCCCAGAGATGTGCCAAATGTGTCCTGGGCTCATCCAGATTTCAACTGTGGGCAGCAGGGGAGGGAGGGCATGTGTGAATATCCACAATATCCAGTATTTGCTAGTGTGAGGAGGTCACAGAGATGATTAGAGGGAGAGAGCACTTCTGCTATGAGGAAGTGCTGAGAGAATTGTGCAGCCTGGAAAAGGGAAGGCTTTGGGGTGACCTATTTGTGGCCTTCCAGAGCCCTGAGGGGAGCCACAAGAAACATGGAGAGGGACTATTTGCAAGTGCATGTAGTGACAGGGCAAGAGGAAATGGCTTCAGACTGAAAGAGCCTAGATTTAGATTAAATATTATGAAAAATATTTCTTTCTTGTGAGGATGGTGAAGCACTGGAACAGGTTTTCCCAGAGAAGCTGTGGATGCACCATCCCTGGAAGTGTTCCCAGCCAGGTTGGATGGAGCTCTGAACAACCTGGTCTAGTGGACTGTGTCCCTGTCCATGGCAGAGGGTTGGAACAGTGTGGTCTTTGAGGTCCATCCCAACCCACACCACTCTAGGAAAATCATGTGATTCATTAATTAAAAATGCTGACAAATTAGCCATGAGAGTCTCAGTTTTTGTGCCTGCTAGCTAAAAAGCCTAACCAGAGTGCCAATGTTAAGGTACACTGGTGTGAACATTTAGATCTGGAGGTCCTTTGTGTCCTTTCTGCCTGAAGCTTGCTGAGCAGACACACTTACATGGTGAGTAGCTAAAGGTGCATGTTGAACCATGGAGCAAACCAGATATCTGCAATCAGAGGGTTTCCAGGACCTTATGGTCTCTGTTAAATTCTTCTCCTGTCCATAAACCTCTAAAGTCTTCCAAAAGTGTAAGAATGAAATATAAAGACTCTTAATTATATTGACTTCTTGTGCTTTTATTCTAATAAATTATTAAACTGAAGATAAAGGTATATATATTATGTTTTGTATAGCTTTGTATAGTTTCAGTTACCATCATGCCACCTTAACTCCTTGATATAATTCACTTAAGGTGCAAAACCAGAGGTTGGCCTGTCCAACATGTGACCACATATTGCCCCAAAATGCAATCTGATTCTGGTTTCTTGCATCACCATCTTCAACATTATTAAAAGGGTCTGGATATTTAATGATGTGTGTGTTTTAAAAACTCTTCCTTAAATTTATTCTTTTTATCCACTCATGGAAATCTGTCTGCCTCCAGCATAATTTTATGGGTAAAAGTGAAAGTTTAAATAGGAGATGACATGATTTTGTGTACCTGTGGATGCAGGGCTATATAGCATCCTGTATTTGGCAGGTGTGAATGATGAGTAAAAAGGATATCTAGCCAGTAAATATCAGAAAATGTGATAATTAATCCAATTTACTTCTGTGTTACTATTGACTTGATTACCTGTGCTATTTAGATTCAAGAATTGAGTAATTTACTACCCAGTGAAAGAACCAGACACTTAGACAAGTGGGATAGTTTCATGTTTTGATTGTGAAATTTGACAGCATGGTGTTTTAAAGGCTGTCTGAAGGAGACAGGAGAAATAAGAAGAAAAAAAGCCCAAAAGTAGAAATCAAGGTGAAAATAAAAAAAGAATATCCTTGCTCTCACCAGCATCTAATAAGGAATTAAATTTTACTTCCTTCATTTACAAACAGTCAGAATGTCATATGTGTAAAAAAAAAGCCAAAGAGCCCCAGCCCTCAATCTCTACATGAAATTACTCTGTGTTGAGATAAAAAAGAGAGGGTTTCTACATCAAAAAGCCATTACAAATTGTACCAAATGTGTTACAAAACCAAGTTCCCTAATTAAAAAGCAGAAAGTTATGCTTTCAAAGATTTTTTTTTTTCCTTTCAGTCAAAACTAAAAGGATGGGAAGATGACCCTGGCAGACTTCAAGAAGGGCTTCTAAGTAGAACAAGACTTGTATTTGTGTAAATAGGATCTGTCCTTCAAAATTCACTTTTCAAAACCAGGTAGATATTGAAATGAGCAGGTTGACAATATGCAGTCTATCAAGAAGTGTCTGATATTTTTCTGTAGAGGTAATGGCTGGGAAATCTGTCTCTATTACCAAACCCATCCTCAGGAAAGACAAAATTATCTGAGACAGGATACATAATGTTTAATGCTAGAAATTAACTTCATTCATTTGGAAAATACCTATCAACTCTGTATTTTGTTGCATACTGTAATTACAAAGTTAATTTTGCAAATCTCATAAGCTGAGCACTTTGAAGATTCATTTGAATTCTTTAAATGCTGGGCCTAATAATGTTGCAGATACTTTGAACAACTTTATTAAACTGAAGAAAATTATTGTAAAGACCTTAGAGACAGAAAGAAACGAAACATTTAAAAACTATTTCTACTTTTCTGTCACTAAAAAGAATAGATCTAGAGATAAAAGCAATACAATTTTGAAGGAAATGAATTCTACCTAAAATTGATAATATATTAATGGATCTTAAAATTCCTGTAATAGAAAGAATTAGAAAATATTTTTTGTAATAGAAAATATTTTAAAATCTATGTTGTTTTCATTCTTAACCCTCAACAGAACTGAGAAATGTTGCTGAAAGGTCTTGGAAGCAAGAAAGGTGATTTATCTCCCATCCTTGGCTAGGAAAGGGCGCAGAAACATAAGTCATGCAGCCAGAGGAGATTGGGATGTCAGGTTCAGCACTGACCACCTGGGATCTGGTACCAAAGCCACTGAAAGGAGTGCAATAACTGAAAATGGGTGACAATACCTTTGGACAAAACTTGCATCTATGCACAAGATGAAAGGCTGTTTCCTGTAGCTGCTGTTCAGAAAGTCTCCTAGATTTAGGTGACATATATGTGGGCAGAGAGGTATCCAGGTTAAGAAATAAATAAGCCTGGACATAATCCTTTTGTCTGTGCTAAAAATGTCTTTTTATTGACAGATATTCTCAAGTGCTGGTTGAGAAATCAATATTTGTGTAAGTATTACCCATAATATTAATATATGAGCAGAATTAAAAATTAACTTTAAAAGCCATATATTTTAAGGGACATGAAATTATTCCTAAAATTGAAATAACTACTTCAATCTAGTAAGTCTGCATGCATTTTCACTGGAATACCACAGCTAAGAGCTGTAACATTTTCTGATTTATTGTGTCTTGTACTATATAAGACGGAATTTTAGATCTGTGGAGAAGCTTGGTATCTCAAGTGTATTAATATCAGAAGCAGAATTTATGAGGACACTTGAAAAGCCATACAAAGGATGTTACAGAGGAGCTTTGAAGGTTTCCTCCAGCCTTACTCATGCAAGAGTGGCCCAGAAAACTGTCTATTGAAGCACCACAGGAATCAAAGCTGAGGATTTAATCCTCACATGGAGCTGCCTAGTTCTGATCAGAGACATGGCATGAACATATAATTAAGAAAATGCTGATTTCTGTCACGTTGGTTTTCAGTAACCATGAGAAGACCAGATGAGGATGATGTGAGTATGAAGGAGGAGCTCTTGAAAGCAGTACTTGCAAAGAGTTTGGCTTCTTTACTCAAGAGCAAGAGCCCAGCAGAGCTGGTAACCGGGTTTTGCATTACTCTTACAGATCAGAAAGCCCAAGGCTATAGGTCCATGGTTTTTTTCTGTTTCAGTGGCTCTTTCTTTATGAAACTGGATCCCATTAAGAGGCAGGAGAGCCTGTGCAGTATCTGTATAGGCTGGGAGAATGATACCTGAATTAAATGAAAAACCTTTTCCCAGCCAACTGTTATGACCTCTGTGAAGCAAGGAATCTTTTTCAGAGGGAGTTTTAGGAGGATTTTTTATTTTTACTTCTAATGAATGGTGACTCCAAATTTCACAGTGTTTGCGTTTGCCTTTTGAGAAGCATGATTTTTTTTTTAAATGCTTTTAAAACAGGTTCTAATTTTTCAGCACATTAGGGCAGTTCAGCCTACATCATGAGGTATGCTTTACATCCCTATACTCTTCTGTTCATCGCTTTCCTAGAGGAGTGTTCACAGCTCGTGGGATTTATATGCTACGCAGGAATTAAGGACGACAGAAGCACAAGTAGATTGTTTGACAGCACCAATCTTCATGTGGTTGTAAATCAAGGAGGCCTAACCATCCTTAAATAATGATTTTTGAGGTAGTAATTTCTTCTGTAACTTTATATATATATAGATATATATATAGATATATACATATATAGATATAGACAGATATAGATATATATATAGATGATATGTAGATTTATATATTTATAAATATAAATAAATATATAGATATATATTTAGATATAGATATAGATATAGATATAGATATAGATATAGATATAGATATAGATATAGATATACATATACATATACATATACATATACATATACATATACATATATAGATATATATAGTACATAAAATTTGAAGTCCTTTATGGTTTGTGCAGACTTCTCTCAGAGTTGAGACCTGCAGAAGTTTTCTTGTTCTCTCTGCTGTGGTGATGTGGCCATGAAGGAAATATGGCATGAACAAAACACAGCCACTTGCAGCCAAGCTTGAGAGAATCTCTGAACCTTAGAGCAGCAGAGCTGAATCAAACAGAGCCATGTGGAAATTGTTATCCACTTATAACATGGTGGTTCTGTCATGATGCTGGGGAAAGGACACTGCTAAATTTTTTTGGCTAAGAGTATTGAGACGCACAGCTATAGAAGAACTGTGTGTCAAAGACATGAGGTTTTACTAAACAGGTGTTTAAAAAATTACTGCAAATATTCTTACTTATGCAATATTCTTACTTATGTATGCTTATAGAGCAGCTTTTTAACACTTCCTCTCAAAATTTTTTTTTCTTTTACTTTTTTTTCCTTCAAATCCTGTCTTTCTCGCCTTTCTTTCCTGAATAGCGCTGCAGTTCTGTAAATTTTTTAAGTACACCTTTTTTTTTTTTTTCCTGAATTTTAATTTGGTTTACAAGGGGATAAAAATCTCCTTGAAAATAAGGAAATAAAAATCTGCTTTGCTAGATCAATTTTAATTTAAAGGTACCAAACAGTGTTGCACTTTAGACTTCAAAGGAAGTTAATTTTTAAATACGTTCAGCTCAGCATTCCTCTCTCTCTAAGAATTCAATTACAGATATTGTCAGGCCGAAACATTCTTTCTTGACAAAATCTTGTTTTAGTGTAAACCTAATTTTCATTCTCACAGTGAAGAGAGGCAGCATTGCATGTTGTCCCAAATGGAGATGAACGTGTGACAAGCTGGGAAATAAGTGGAAATAAAATCAATTTTTCCCTATTAGTGTCAAATTAAGAGCAAAGTAAGCTGTAGAATTTGCAGTAGCAGAAGTGACAATTGAAACAAGTGTCCTGAACAAACAAACAAGACTTATTTTAATTCTCTTAGGTAAGGGGAACTTTGTTGATGGTGATCTTAAAATGCACAAGGGAGTGTCTATTCAAATTCCAAACCAGCAGCCAAAGATCTGAAGCTAAAAATATAAAAATATTGAAAATTAAAAGAAACCTATTTTTATAGAATTTGAACTGTTAACAGGGACCAATATAAATGTCACTTATATTTGCGTTTGAGGGTATCAGTAAAAAATGTTGCTGTCTTTTTTGCTTTAATTTGAGCTCTCTTTTCACAAATTCAAATAAGTATTTACATGAAAAAGAAATAGCATAGAAATCTGGTTTCTTTCTTATTCTTTCTCCTTTCACTTTGCACAGCTTCTTTTCCATTTTTGTGATTCTCTTAATTCTGTGTATGTGCCTTGAGGACTTTAAACATATTTTTTAACCTACTTCCCCTCTTCTCTGGGTCTTTCCCTGTGTGTGGTGTCTGATATTCTCTTTCCCCACATTATTTTTTTTAGTTGACTGCTCTCTGTACTGTGGCTCATGGTTTTGGCTCATCCCTTCAGTCTTTTACTGAACAATAACAAAAATTAATTTCCTGGCTTCACTGAATACTTATCCAATTTAATATAGAATATATTTACAATGTATACTTTCAAAACTGTAGAAAAGGTTGGACCAGTGGTTCTACAGTTTTAATCTACTTCTCTCTCTCCCATTACACCTAAAACAGAAAAAAAGGTAACATATGAAATGCAAAATGTTAAAAAATAGGGAAATTTTTAAAATGCTGTTGATGACTGGAGAAATTTTTTCACTTTAAATGTAGTTGCTGCATAATTAACATAAACTGACATAACCAACATTTTGTAATTAGATTCTGTATTAATAAATTCTAATTGTAAAAACACATGGATTTAATTGACATTTAACATGTTAGCTATTGCAAGCTTGATATCAATTAACACACTTATCAAATGTCAATTACCAGTTTTTCAGTTTTAATTGCTGTGAAATTGACTTGCCATGGGCTACCTTTTTAAATGTTAATGTATTAGCAGTGTTCACAGATTTGATGTAATAAATACAACATCTAATGTACACTTTTTGCTTATGCAATTTGACTAAAGTATATGAAAAATTAAGTGTATTTTCTTCATACTTATTAAACAACAAGTAAGAAGTCTTTTACTCATTAATTTACCATACAATTAAATTTATGCCACTTAGAAATAATTATCCCACAGTATTCAGAATAGCTAGCCAGATAGGCAGGTCACAATTTGAAACCAGCATTAGATTAGCACTATTATTAGAACTATTTTCTGAGCAGTGTGTTGTGCTGCCAGCTTGCTTTTTAATAGAGAATTCTCCATACACCTTTTGTATTTCCTTGTGTTACCTGTATGAATTAAGACTGGGTTACACTCTGCATTCTTTTGAAAAAAGAGAAAAGAGAAGCCTGGTAGTCCAGCTAGCGATGATGATCCTGTCAAGTGAGCTGAAAAAATGTGTCCCTTCCCTTACTTATGGCCCTGCTGATGGCACTGGGCCATAGTGCTGATATGAGATTTTGGCTGCCAGGAGCAGTTTTGGCTTGACAGCTTTGTCATTGGCATCGTCTTAAAGGATGAAATTTCCATGGTGTATAGAATCATTGCACTAAGCTCATCCATAGCATTTCATTTTAATTTGTAGAACTGACATGCTTTATGAAGCCAGGCACTATCCTTATTTTAATGGAGAGGAAAGGGAGATGCAGCAAGGTCAAGTGCTTTGCCTAAAGTCCTGAAACTTGGCAGAAGCAGAAGCAGGGAAAATAAGTTCTGGTTCAAGTTCCATTTTTTGGAGCGGCAAAGCAGATCAGGCTTTCCCAAAGGCAGTGCATAGTGGTGATGGATGAAAGGAGTGTTAATCACAGGCCTCCTGGAAAGGAGGGCTGCTTATTTAGCAGAATGGAATGAATATTTAAAAAGGCCTTTCAGAGTATTGTAGAATAAATGCATATATCTGTAAGTTATTATGGCTTAAGGGCTCGCTATTAAGTGAAAGGATCAATGCATCAAATAGTCAATGCAGAACTTTTTGGGACTAGAGCTATGTGAATCATGATCTCCTAGTCTGCTAATGAAACACACAAAGTCAGGGATCAAACTTTGCATCAAACTAAGCTGGAGGATTGGAGATCTCTTCCTCCCTTCTCCCCTCAAATAAGAATGACCTGCACTGCTGGAAAAGTTATGTTTAATTATTAATGGGAGCTAACTCCCTCCACAGCCAGCTCCAGCAGGAGCAGCTGGCCCTCAGCATGCCCTGAAAACCATGATCAAAATGAGGTGTTTTGATCAGGAGTCAGGTAGAGCATTTAGAGCAGTGCTTGGCCTAAAGAAGTCACTTCAGGGCTCTCTCCTGAGTATGTGTTTGCTGAAGGGTTCTGGTTCCTTCATGGATTGTAGCTCTATTCAAATGAAATGAGATAAAAATCTCATTTTAAGCACCATGTATGAGTTGGTGGCCCTGCTGGATCCAATAAAGATGCTTCTCTGTAAGAGTCAGAAAGTAATCCTGTTCAAGCATATTCTTTAATTACCAAAAACTAATAATATGCAAAAATGCACAAATATTAACCTCATCATTTCCTCCTGCATGGGTATTCTTCCTGCAGAGCCAGGAAACTTTTTCCACATCTTTATGAGAGGCTGGAGTGGCTGGGGTGAGTCTGCAATAACAGATGAGGTCTCCTTGTGGATTCCAGGCTATTGCCCCTGCTGACAGGAGGATCCCACCGCTGCATTTCCCATTAAATTTACCCAGAGCTGCTCTGCTGAGCTGCTGATGGATCATCTCTCTTGCAGGGCTTCCCAGTGAGAGCCAATCCCCACCCTCCCCACTAAAGAAACCATCTGTTGCCGTACAAGGCTTCAAATACGAAAAGGAAGGGAATTGGAGGTATCAGAAGTGATGTTTATTATGCCTTCCTAAAGATCAACAACTCCTCCCTCTTCTGGTAAAATAATATCTTAAATGATCCCCCTGTTTTCTCACCCGTTGCTTTTACATGTTCTGTACTGGGACTGCATGTGAGAATTATGACAGAGGAATGCAATGAATTAATGAAAGAATTGATTCTAAATTAATGTATTGTCTCCTTGCACTCTTAGGAGTCTCTGGGTGCTAATAGAGTTTCATTATATCTATTAGTTTACTATACCAGTTTGATTGCTATTACTTTATTAAATATATTTCAGGGGAAAAAAAGTATTCCCCAACAGTGTAAAGTCAAAGAATAATATTAAACCCCAGCTCTATAGTGCTCTTCTGTCTCTGATGATTAAGAATCATGTTTCATCTGAACTTTTTTAGTGGAGTTATGGAAGTGAAAATGTTGAGCTGCCATCGACAATGAGTACATTTAATTAGAATGTCCCTCTTTCCCTGTTCCTTCCAAAAATGTCTCTAACACTAGTATCATTAAAGATTTTATTTCAAGATAATATAATAGAAACAGTGGAGGGCACTGCAATAGACTTACTGGCTGGGAAAAGGATTACATATCAGGCAAGAATTCATGACAAATGCACATGGTGTAAGATCATATTTGCCATTTCAGTGGTTTATATGGTATTTTTGTTTTCATAAATATTTTTCATTAGGAAAGAAGAAGGCAATACTGTCTTTACATTAAATATAACATAGTCCTGAATATTCAAACTGCATGCATGCCAGTAATATGAAAGGAAATATGTTTTACCTATATATATATATCATCTATATATCTATATATATATATATGAGATCTCTCTCTCTCTGTCTCTCTCTATCTCTTTATATATTTGTATCTATACATATGTTATGATGCAGGATTTTAAAAACAATTGCACATAGCAAATGACATGCTGGGAAGTTTTATGATAAGTTCTCAGAGCTTATAAGGTAAAGCACTTATAATGTGAACTTTTGATTGACTCCCTGGCATTCTCTGATCTAATCCATCTCTCCTGAGACTTAATTTCACGCTCCAAACACTGAGCAGCTTCAGACAGCTGCCATTTAAAAATAAATGAACATAAATAAGCCATCAATAACAAAGTCCTTCCCCTCTCCAGACCACCACACATAAGCTCACCCTGATGAGAAATGGCTGCTTTTTCCTTCACAGACAGAATTTCCCCCCAAATGTAAGCAAAATCCAAAGCATATAATATATTCTGCTCAATCTCATGCCTGTGGTCTGTCACTTAAAATGGTGCATCAGCTTCTCTGCTGTGTGCTGGATCCATGTAGGGGCTGCAGGTTGGTGAGATTCACTCCTAGGGAAGGAAGGACCAGTGATCTCTGTTATCTCTCGGATTACTTACGCCTTCAGAATGTCTCAATTCACTGTTCAACTCATCAATATTCTGATCTTCACCTGCAGCTTCTTTTTACCCGGCCTCTTATCCTGGTTTTTTCTAGCACATGTTGACATGTACAGAGTGTGAACCACAAAATGTTGTGCTACAGAGGAGACCCCAGGGTTTCTGGTAAGACAAACAGCCCTTGCCCATGAAATCATCTGAGGTTGCTTTCCATAAGTCTGAACCAGTGTAAAGCTGGTTCACATTCTTTGGGGAGGGTCTGTCGCAGACATCTTTTTATGAAAACCTTTTCTTTAAGATTTTTTCCTGCTGAGAAGCTGGGAGGCCTCAGGAACAAAATGCAAACATTGATTATCTGCTGCTGTGGAATGCAACAGGTGCATCTGTGTTGGTTGTTTGTAATTAATGGCCAAACACAGCCCAGCTGGCTCGGACAGAGAGTCTGAGGCAGCTGCCTTTGTTATCATTCTTTGGTTTGCTATTCTTAGCTTAGCTAGCCTTCTGAAATGAAATTATTCCTTCTTTTCTTTTTAGTATAGTTTTAATGTAATATGTATCAATAAATAATAAATCAAGCCTTCTGAAACATGGAGTCAGATCCTCGTCTCTTCCCTCATCCTAAGACCCCTGCGAACACCGTCACAAGGGTCAGTGAGTTTCATTGTGAACATGGAGAAATGCTGGGCTAAGGGTGGCCATGCAAATCATACTTGTCATGACCTTTTGGAATTTCTGGAATTTTTTTGGATGGGAAGACTGTCATTACCAGTTTTACTGAATTCCCTGTAATGTCATGGTTAACAAAATGTTACTCTGACAGCATGTCTTATGGCAGGAGTGAGTATCCACACGTTTCAGAATGGACTTTTAGAAATGTGCTCCAATAGAAATGTTTCTATCAGCACTAATGAAAGAGAATAAATGTCTTTGATTTTTGTCCCTGGAATAAAATTGGAATGTCATAAAACACCCCTGAACTTGATTTACATATAAACATTAGACCTGAAAGCCTTTTGTCTATACTGACATGGGGTGCCTCACATCTTAGAAATTTCTGTAATTAAGTTTATGGACACAACATATTTCTATTGTACTCATGCTGAAAAATGAAATAAATTATATATGGTTCACATGCTATATGAAAGCTGCTTTTATTCAAGAAAAATCAACTTCTAGTTCCAAGATGCAGAAATTCAGCAGAAATTTCTTCTCCATTCTTTTCCCAATTAAATAGGGCATTGTTTTACAGGATGTTTGGAAACTACCACCTTCCTTTTCTCACCTATCTTACACAATGAGGCTTATACAAAATGTCCATTTGTGTTCATCAAAGAAACAGATTTTTCTTTGCCTGTTCTCAGAATATGCAGTTAGGGTGGCTTGTAGGAGATGTAATCCTTAAATTCCTGGCCTTAGCACTAAACCAGACAAAATAATTTTATCCATTCCTTCTTTGAATTTTTATAGACCAAATAAAAAGTACATAAATTTTGTTTTGCTGAAGATATAATCATAGCTATAAAAAATTTATCACTAGACTCAGTAACATAGTCCAAAATGCTGTGACTAGAGAAAGCAATAATATACAAGCAACCCCTCTTTACTTTTACTATTTATTAATATTGTTGCTTAAGTATTCATGGTAATTTTATTGGAAATAGAGCTATAAGAATGGCAAAGTATTAAGGTGAAAGAAAGCAGAAGTTTATAGTTTATTTGCAAGTATAATCTTGGGCATGTTGGTGCATCAGGTTATGGAAATAATAATAAAAACCCATGCATCTCAAATATGTTTTCAATTGAGGGTTTAAGTTTACAACTAAGAAATATTTTTTTAGAAAATCTAATGATATATACAAAGATTTTCATCTTTTTTTTGACTTTTTAAGAGATGGTTACCTACTCAGGTGTTGAGCAAAAAATAAAATAATTAGAGCTGAGCTCTAATGAAAGATCTCTTAAGTGTTGAAAATGCAGATGTTGCAAAGAATGCTGACTCCTGGTATTTTGTAAGGAATTTTTTGCTAATGGTTGAAATATTTTTTCTAAGAGGCTAATGCTACTAAGTGTTATTGTTTCTGTCAATGATCAATCTTTGAACAATATTTTCTATTTATTTTTCTCTTATTTATATTACTGCCATTGGGAAAAATACCAGAAAATGAAGAATCCTTTGTTGGACGATCTAACTTATTTTAGAAATATTAGAAAGGTTTAGACATTTCATGCCTATGTGTCATTTTCAGTAAAGCAAGGTGATTTGGGGGAGTTACCAGGAAAGGAGCATATATTTTTCATGAGCAGGGATGTAGCTAACACAGCTGTGTGTTAAAGCACCAAAATTCTCTGAAAATGGAAAAGGCTGCTCTCATTTACCTCATGGTAAGCAGGAAAGTGAGGGTGAGGTGTTTTTATGTGCTTGATGCTACCCACAGGCAGACCAGGCAGAGGCTTTGCTGTGAGTCTGATTCTATTTCAGTGTTAGAAAACTCTGTGTGTACATATTCATGAGTAGTGCCCAAAATCCAGAGATTTCAGCATGCGCCGTAATATTTAAATGATAATAGAGAGATGCTTTTAGCAGCTTTTTATGTACTGAGAATTGGTTTGAGCTTCTCATATACACAAGTAAGAATATAGCCACATTAGCCATTTGCATCCAAACTGTAAATATTTGTTATGATTATTTAAAGTTATTTTGTGTCTGTATTTAGATTATATATTTTTTTCTTCAACTTTTTAATCACTTTCTGCCCCTTCTTCCACCCTTCTTTTAATACTGCATGCATTCACATGTGGATAAAGGAAATAGAAACATGAAAGAAAATATAAATAACACAAGAGAAAAACTTCCTTGATCTAAAACATGCATGACAGAAATCTGTACAGTTTTTCTGAATGTGTGTCTTAATTTTCATGAATCCTGGTTTAATCTCATGTAGCAGTCAAAAATGCACTGTGATAGACAAGCAGAGTGCACAGAGGCCATTACCATGTCTCACTTGAAAGGTGTGTAATTATATACATGTAGTTTGCAGCAGAAGGGGGGCTGCTTGAAGAGGAATGAAAGTCTGCTTCTGACCATGTTTATCAGATACAGCAATACCTGATGATATTGTACCTTCTCTGTACCTTACCTGCTTCAAAACACTGCATGTATCTTGGTGGCAGAAAGTTTCTGACTAAATGAAATATATCTTTTTAGGAATAACACTGTGAATTGCAACAATTCAGTTTCATACACCTGATAATGATTTGTTCTTCCTTTAAAAGATGTGGTCTGTAACAGATTGCATCCTGTGAACAGTCACTTGTAGATTTCAGTATTTTCTCTGAATCAGATGCAAAAGAAAAAAAAAAAAAAAGATAGAGGGACACTCTTGCATATGCTCCTAACTTGTAGAAAAAAATCAATAGTCCTTGTAGGTACTGGTTTTGTTGGTTCTGGATAAAAATTTGACTGGATCATGTTGGTGGACACTCCTGTTTGGATCTCAGAAATATTGCCATTTTATTTTCTTCAAATCAAATATATTTCATGGAACCTTCTAGTTTCAATTTTGCTTTCTAGTTTCAATAATCATGCTTTTTTTTTCCCCCAAGAATAAAATTTATTATATGTGCTCCCACATTTTTAGAACAAGTACTGACAATAAGAATTTTAGAACAGATCACATCCTGTGAACAGTCAGTTGTAGATTTAAGTGTTTTCTCTGCCTGAATCAGATGCAGGGGGGGAAAAAGATAGAGGGACACTTGCATATGCTACTAACTAAATGTTCTAGCTTATTGTAGAACAAAATCAATATTCCTTGTAGGTAGCGGTTTTGTTAGTTGTGGATAAAAATTTGACTGGATCATGGTGGTGGATGGTCCTCTTTGGATCTCAGAAATATTGCCACTTCATTTTCTTCAATTCATGTCTATTTTGTGGAACCTTCTGGTTCCAATGTTGCTTTCTAGTTTCAATAATCATGTTTGTTTTTTTTTTTCCCCAAGAATAAAATTTATTATATATGCTCCCACATTTTTAGAACAGAATCTGACAATCAGAATTTTAGAACCAGGATGAGGGCAATATTTTGAGTTTAAATATCCTTTGCTTTGAAAGAGGACACAAGACATTTCACTTCATAACTAACTATTATTTCTAAGAAAATATGAAATAGTGAGATTTTAATTGTAAAAGTTTTATATATACACATAGATATATACACAAATGTGTGGGCAAAAAGAGGAAGATTATAAAGCAGTTTCTTCTGATTCATTTTATAATGAGAAAACAGGTTCATAAATTTTCATTTTATTCCAGAAGTAATAGCTATGATTTGTAGCATTATTTTCTCTTCTTAACTACTACACTGCAAAACTGAATACGTCCTTTTGACCCACATTATGTTACTGGTGAAAATGCCTATTGATTACAAGAATCAAATTTAAGACTTTCCACCAACATTTGACTATTTTTACTCTTGGAATTGATGAAGGATTTCTTTATCTGATTTGTGTGTTTTATTTTTTCCTTCTGTTTTCAATATTTCAAAGTCTCCAGCGAGAAGCAATAGCTACATAGTGTGTACAAAGCGTGAGTACACCCTCCTGTCTTGGGAGGAGGTGGAAGGAAGGTAAAGAAAGGTAGAAATAGGATTAGCAAGCAGATGTAAATAAGACAAGGCAAATGTTTCCCTGGTGCCATTGTCACCAAATCAGCATGTATTGCAGTGCTAAAATGATACTTTCACTTGATTTATTGAGGCTTTTGAGTAGGAGATGTAAGATATGGAAATACCAGGACCTGGTCACCAATGTGAGCTCCTGTAATGCATAGGATTTGCCAAGAAGCCTCCAGTGTTTCTCTTCTGCATGAATATAAACTTCTTTACCCTTAATGAAAATCTGAAAAGTACTCTTGGAAAAGCCATTCAGAGTTTTGTTTCTGCTCTAAGGATCTAAAATTGAGCAGATACGGCTCAATAAAGTTTTAACTTGCATGACAACAGATTGATAGTCCTTTATGAATTATCAAATAGATCTGATAGCTCAGTAATTTCTTGTTGTTTTTACACAGCCTAATCATTCTCAGCTCTATGAGTTAGCAGCAAAACTCATTGGGGTATAAGGGAGAGAACTCTACAATAATGTCCCAAGGCAAAAGCAGGATGTCCCGTTAATGCCCCTGTAGCATCACACATTATGCTCATCACTGTGGTGATATTTTCTAATACATTAAAATTGCCATTGCAGTTGCCATCTTGTCTCAGAATTCAAGTGTTTTCTCTCCTCCTGTGCACAACCGCTTTTGTGGCTTAATGAAGTACTAAGACTGTGTGATTTATATGAAAAAAACAGTTTTAGAATTTTTTTGTCTTCCTTATTTTAATGCTTTAAAGATTACACCAGGAAAATTTCAGAGTTAACATGGATCAGTGTAAAGAAGAGGAAATAAAAGAGACTTAGTGCTTCAGAGAAAACCTGTTCATTTTACTATTTGTTAGTACAAAGTTGTATTAGTATCACAGCTTGATGGAGGAAAAGGAGACATGCACAGCAGCTTAAACGCTATTGTGTATTCTGGAGTCAGGCTCCATTTGTGCTAACATGTGTCCAGGATCCCCTCCCAGGTATTGAAACCAATGTGGCATGGAGCTCCTGAGCTGCCAAACCCAAATGATTTTTTGCAGAGTGACAGTGGGTGTGCAGCCTATGTTGTTCAGGCCCTGAAACGGGACAAGGAGGTGTTTGGGAGAATTCTGGTTTATGGGAGCCAATTCTACGTAGGCAGATACAGTATGGGTAAGTGAAGGTGGTATGGAATGTAATCTTATCCCTTAAAGAGTAGCAGCTGAACCAATTACTAAAGATTAGGAGCGGGCCTGATCTTAACAGACCACACCTGTAGGCAATAAGAACAGTGGTATAAAAGAGTGGATTGCTGGGATCTGGGAGCCAGATGGCTGCTGCAAGGACCAGGAGCAATCAGTGCAGCTGTCTGTGAGAAACATCAAGGAGGTATGAAACTCTGAGGGTATGGAATCCTTGCACTATAATGATAATAGAACTCTTGGTGTATAGAAAATGACAAATGGTGACCCCAACATGATTTGGAACTAAACCATATTGCCTTGTGGATTTGGGGAAACAGGATTTTTGTACTGAACTATTGGCAAAATATATCAATTACAGCTATTGGTGTTTGTTAAGTATGAGTGTAAAAGACCTTGAAGATAAGTGCTTTATAAACAGAAAAGAGCTACAGAACTAAACTAACATTTAGGAAAAAAAAATATATATCTGTGCTGTACTATGGTGTTTGAACACCTGTACAACTCTTAGTTCTAAATGAAATGTATAAATATGTCATAATGATAATTTATTTGAGTATGTACTTCTGGAAATGCTGCAACTCTGAGGTTAAAAGAGAAAGGGGGAATTGTAGTGGGATACAGTATGGGTAAACGAAGGTGGTACAGAATGTAATCTTACCCCTTAAGGAGTTGCAGCTGAGACAATTACTAAAGATTAGGAGCAGGTCTGATGTTAACAGACCACACCTGTAGCCAACAAGAACAGTGGTATAAAAGAGTGGATTGGTGGGGTCTGGAGTCAGATGGCTGCTACAAGGACCAGGAACAGTCAGTGCCAAGAGGAAATGCCTGCGAGAAACATCGAGGAGGTATGGAACTCTGGTGATATGGAATCCTTGCACTATAATGATAATAGAACTCTTGATGTATAAGACAGCAATTCTACACCAGGGGCTTTCTTACAGTTCCAGTGGGCCTTGCTTTCCAGTGCTCAGCAACAGTCTGTCTCCTAGGAATGGTCACTGGCTAAGATGGTATAATTTTTATGCAGCATCCATGACACATCTCCTCAGGGTGGGATCCTGAAATTATTTCTGTATAAAGTCTTGTGATTGTGCCAGTCAAAATCATGCATCACACCTATGCCATCCATTTAGTCCTTATTTAACAACAGTCTTTTAGTCACACCAGACACATATCAACCACTTTCCTTCATCCTTATTCTTATTAGTTGTAGTCTTTTCTGCACCTTCTTTTTAGGTGGTAGCCTGAAATGCATTATGGTACCAATAAATAAAGTCTAGAAGACCATGAGTATAAAGGAAAGATTCCATTTGAAGTTAAATTTAGCAGATCATTGACTGGGCTGATTATTTTGTTCCATTTAAGTTCATTTTTCCATCATTCCATAAATATTCCATTTCCCTTTCCTGCTTTGTGCTCCTCTTTTCTTCCACATATACTCTGATCCTCACCCACTGCAAATTTGTCTTATGAATTTCTAGCACTTTTGCTTCTAATCTTCTTCTAGAGACATAATGATTCCATTTCAGTTCTTGTCCTCTGTTCGCTTTCTTAATACTTCTTTTGAGTTAATGCTGTTAATTAAGAGTCAAATTTTCTATTTCTTCCAGAAGAAAATGAATAATTTCTTTAAGAAAACTGACTGATGCATTTAGGAAGAGATTGCTTTTTGAGGTTGCATTTATTAATGTCTCTAAACAGAATTGTCTTGTTCAGCTATTTTTTCTTTATCGGGAAAGTGTTCAGGATTTTCATACTATTTCACCATAAACAGATCTGATCCAATACCAATGCTATTTAAAAAAAAAAAACATTGATAGATATATTATGGAATAAAAAAATCCTCTCTCTTGCCCAGCAACTGCCAAGCTTCTCCTACTGTTTAAATGAAGTTGGGAAGCATCATGCTGACACCAGTAACACTCTTTGTTCTCCCTGTCAGTCTCAGAATTAATTTTTTTAGTATTCTTCTGCCAGTGTCAAAGCTAGCAGCAAGAGTGCTAGAGCAGAGTGGTCTGATAACCCTGGAAGTCAGGGTTTAGGGGAGCACTCCCTTGGAGTGCCTTCACATTTCATACTGCTGCTTCAAGATCCGAGAGAATTTGTTAATTTAAGATTTTCTTGTACTGCGAGCTTGTCTCAATCCTTCAGCAGCAAGTGAAATCCCCTCCAGAAGTTGGAATGTGTAATGAACAATTATGCTTACCTGTCCTTATTAGGCTGTTTCTCACTTTCCTGCTGTGATGAAAACAGGGAGAGATCTGCCAAATCAGTACTGTAAATCTCAAAGGTAATTAAAACTTAGATTTTTGTAAACAATATTTACCACTCAAAAAAATAACACAGTGAAGTTTTCTTCACACAGTATTCTGTATTGAATGCTCTTACCCAGAAAATCTGGATAGACAAAATGCTCTTTGACATTTTCCAGCAACATTTAGATGACAATTGGAAGTGAATCTATACTATCTGGAAGAAAGTGTTAGTACTTTGAATATATGTCACTTGTTGCTCTCTTCTTTTGTCATAAATATTCATTTTTAACTCTGAAGGAGCCACAGGTGCCTCACTGGTAGCTATGAAATATCCTAACAGTCACCAAAAGCAGAAAGGGTTGTGTTTAACTAGGAATGTGGGCCTGAAAACAACCCAATGAGAAGGTGGTAAATAAATAACAGGCTTTGCTGGAGAAATGAAATGGGGACTGCAATAACCGTGTAATTGTCCCTCCTGGCTTTTATATCAAATTACAGTGAAATAAGGGAATATTATTGGAATCCAACAAGCCAGTCTAGTAAGTTTTATTTTGCTTTTGATGTCCATGCTCTGGTACAAATAAAAAGATATCTCTGCCACAAGAAACACCAAGCTCCTATAATTGTTTATAACAAAGTGTGTACAAAATATTTAATGAGGTTATATAATGCCTATATAAAGGATGCAGCTGTCCATGTTTCTGCTTTCTTCAATGTATAATATTTATTTATGTTTTGTTTTCTCCCTTTCATATAAATTGCCTCCTTCCATTTTAGGTTTCGTTATAGTTCAACACATTTTCTCAAATCATATTGATATGTACAGAGACAGTCAATCCTAATAGTACCCAATGCTCTGCTACATCCCTCAAATAAAACCAGTTCCATTCAGGATTAGCCTCTGCAAGTGAAACCTTTTCTTCATAAACTGAGGTTATGGCCTGGTTCAATTTTCACACGTTCATTGGATAAAAGCAAATACATGGCCTTGATTTGATTTTTGTTGTTGTTTGTTTTTTTGGGGGTTTTTTTTTGATAGTTTAGGCAATATTTATTAACAATAAAAACCCTTTTTTGTAGCCAGGGAAATTCATTCTCTGTGGCAAATGTACACTTTTCTGCCAGGCTTACCAGTAAATACCACACACAGTTTTGGGCTACAGAGAAAGCAAAGCAGTAAAAGAGCCAATATTTAGTGATCACGTGCCATGTAAATATCCTGCTTCCCTGTGGAAACTAATTCTGCCATACAGATCTTTTTGGACACATATTAGCAGATGCTACTCTGAAATATTTTGTTATTTCCACTGAAGGAATCAGGGATAAGTGAAACAACCTGCTCTGTGCACTTGCAAAGGCAACTTAGCATATGCAAAATGTAGAGTGTTTATTTATCCTTGGTATAAACAAACTCGCCACTTAAAAAACCAGGGCCCCTCTGTTGGAAGGAGGAACTGAGGTAGTGGGGAGCTGTTCACATAAACATGCCAGCACTGCTTTTGCACAGAACAAATCTATTTCTGTTAAAAAATTTGGTAAATAATCCTCTTATTATAATAATCTTATATATATATATATAATATTATGACAAAAGATATCTATGTTTATATATATATATCTGAATATATATATAAATGTCCACTATATTATATATATATAAATATATATATATGAATATCCATATATATGTCCACTTCTGAGAAATACACAAAGTGTGACTCCCCCTAACAATCCATTTCTTTACAAACTCTTTGGATTGACTAAGAAGGAATAATTTTTGTTCAGGGGTTCTGTGCACCACACTCAAAATTTAAATTTATAAAGTGCATGATAGCAATAGTTCACTGCATCTCTGGAAGTGGAACAGTCTAAGGAGAACAAGATAATCCCTTAAGGTGAAGCTTACTAAACTAGAAATCTTCAGTAAATTCTTCTCACAGAAATTCTAGCTGCCCCCTCCTGATTTCAAGACAGGTTTTATTCTCTTACCTAACGTTAATTTCAATCACACTTTCCTAGAGCACATGAAAAACCCCCTGTAGATCATCAGCTTTACAGAGAACATTGGCAATAGAAAATATTTGGTGCTGTTTGCACATGAGGTTTCCTACCATTTACCCAGTTCAAATTCCTACAATTTCTTCATTACTCTCCTTTATTTCTCCTTACTATTTGTAGAGAGCCTTCTCAAGACCACTGAGCATTGGATAATTGGGATTATGACAATTTTGCAACAGCTCTGTATCTCATAAAGGAAAGTTCTCCCCTTTTGGTGGCCTGTAAGCAGTGCCTGAACCAGTCACCTGATGTTCTGCTTGAGCGTTTGTGGCTGCTTTTCAGAGGTCATAAATCCTTTATTAGATAGTCATTCATATACGCCTAATAAAAATAAGTAACAAATAAAATCCCATAAATGGAAAAAAGGCACAACCTTCGTTTTGTTTCAATTAAAAAAAACACCTTTAAATTTATTTGGTTCCCATTTTTATATGACATTGTGAAATAAAAAAAATAAAAAATTCTTGTATTTCAATTTAGCTTTTAGTTTTCACCTTTATATAAGTGCTTTTTTAAATCAAGTAAAGATCTGGTAAATTTTTTTTTCTCAGTTCCACTATGAACTAAGAATTTTTTGTTTATTATTTTCTGATTTTATGTAATTTTTCCTTCTGTGCCTGATTTTCTTATCTGAAAAGCAAAATCATAAGGAAAAAAAATAAGAAAAAAAAAAAAGAGGAGCTGTATTTCTGCAGTTTGCCCCAGTAAGAAGCTGAAATTCTGCTCAGGGGTTTGCATTGAGAGCCAGAGCCTGGAATAGTTTCTACTTTCTGGACACCAATATTGTCAGAATATCACCCAAAGGCTCAATTAATAGGAAAAGGCGTTGTCTAGGGAGCATGTGGCTTTATTAATGCTAATACTGAAAAAAATAAGTATTTAGAAAATGTCTTGTTTGTTTGCTTGTGTGCTTCTACTTCGAAGTGTTACTGTACCAGAAGAGAAAGCTCTGCTGTACTGTGGTCTCTTGGGAACCTTTGGTTTCCTTCAGCTCCATTTTTCTGGAGTGGCCTCAAAACATAAAATCCAGACATCTGAGTTGTGAATAAATACAGAAACATCTGATGGGCTTTGGCTATTCTCAATTTTATTGGGGGTAAACACAGTAGTTGTGATTGTGTCAGTATAGTAGGGGGTTGCATTATAATGGAAAAAGAGAAGCATTGATTTTCATTTCTTTAGGGTTTGTGACAAAAAGGAATATATCAATAAAAATAGATATATTTATAGAAATCGTAAGATTCCCAATATGTGCCTTTTAAAAAATTAAATCCACACATTTTAATATTCTCTGATTTTATGTTGCTTATGGCATCTGAAGAAACTGCAATGGGAGTTGTCGTGACACCTTATTGTGTTATTCCAAACAGATTTTGACAGTCTTAATAACACTTCTAATACAGCCTAGCAGGTTTTCTGTTTTTGACAAAACATGCAACATGTTCTATTCCTGGCTTGATTTGACTCCTATTTATTAGAATAGTCCAATTCTTATTTAACACAAAACTAATTCCCCGACCATGATTTTCTCATTTCCAGATATTCAAGAATGTATTTCTTTTATGTCTGGTACATTTTGAGAAAGTCAGATTTCAATTTCAGCTTCATTCATCCTTATAATGAGTAGGACTGCATGGAGAAAAGTTCTTCCCATCCCTTCTAGTTACAGTGCAGAGGAACCAGAAAAGGGGACCAAAAGAATTTGTTCAAACTGAAGAAAATCTGTAGGCACTGTAAGAAGGCAACTGTCATTATCCATCCTTATTATATCTGGAAATACGAGGGAAGGACTTTAACTTCCTCAATGAAATACATGATATCTACTCATCTTTGTGACAGAAATAAATATTCCAAGGAAGATGTGTTACGCATTTTCAGAACTGTGGCTGCAAAGGTTTCTCTAAAGGTAAGAGATTCTTTCAAATGCTAATAAGTAAACCCTTTGGAGAGCCAGGATTAAATAACAGGGTGATGTATTTCAAACTCCCACTGAAAAGTTTAGTGGGAAATGCCAGAGATGATTTAGACAGAGGTTTCTGAAACCAGGGAGTTGTCTGACAGCTCTTTTAACAGGCAGATGCATCTGAATGAAAATCAAATGCCAAGAATATCAATGAGTTTTCTATGTCACACTTTTTTGTTTAGATTTTGGGTTTTTACTATTTAAATACATAGAAAGGAGTAATTTCTCTCTGTAGGACTCTGTGAGATGGGAGAATGACACAGGAGAGAATTGAGATGATGAAAAAATAGCATGCAAACAGTATAATGGGGCCTTTTTCATGAATATAGGTGAAATCTTGCCATGAATAAAGAATATGGGGTTTTCTCAATAGTAGAAAATTACCTAGACAAACCATTAATTGGTTGGTTGCTTGCTTGCTTGGGTTTTCTATCAGAAGAGAAAAATACATTTACTTTTTCCTTTCTTTTTATTGTTTTTCCCCTCAGTAAAGGTCTGTGGGATTTATTTTTTTTTTTTTTGGGGGGGGGGTGTTTTTTGATACAAATCCTACTCCAAGGATCAGAAAATACTGATTACTTTTCAGTCTTATACTTTGAGTTTTTAGGAAGGAAAGAAAATATTCCTCTTGTTCCTTTGTCTTTTAGCAGCACACAGTAGAGGAAATAAATGTATTAATAACCCATTTTATTTTGATTTTCACTCTATTTTCAAAGTGTTTTATAGCATGAGGATACACGAGGCTTTGTAGTGAGGTCCAGTGAGATTGCCCAGCATCACAAAGGGTCAATGGCAAAGCAAGGGCAGTTTTGTCTCTTATTTTGCAGTTTTGGCTCTTGTTTTGCTGTTTGATGTCTTGCACATGAGCCTACATGGTGGCAGGTTCAGTTAGAAAGGAATTTCACAATTTTCATCTATGCCTCTTGCATCCCAGAATTCCTACATCAGGTTTCTCTTGTCCTTTACCGAGTTCCTTTGTTTAATTGCTTGTTTGCTTTATTACAGCTTCAATTTTCGTATGGCACCTGTGCTTTCTCAGGTGTGATGCGGCAGGTGCTTCACCTTACATTTCAGTGTAATGCCGTGGTGGCTGGGAAAATGAAAAAAAAAAATATTAAAACTGCGGTACTAAGAAGGCATGGGAGTGTCCAGTTTATCAGAATAAACATAATTTATCCGGAAATGAGAGAGATGTATAAAACCTTGTTTAAGGCTATCAGTATAAACAGGACGTTCAAGGAAACAAGAATGTATTTACATGTTATTCTCAAAGACAGGGGAAAAAAATAAAAATAAAATCCCCCCAGAGCACCTGCAGAATTTCAGCAAAGCTGCTGATAAGTATTTCTGCTAAATCTGCAAGGAATGAGCCTTAATCTTGGTGCTCTGTGGGAAATAAACAGAAAAGTAGCCAGGTTCTGCATCCTGACCTGGAAGAGCTCCAGATCTTGGGGCTTTGTTTGCGCAAAAGTTCCCCAAACAGCTGCTGGCATTTCATTCCTGCAGGTAATGACTCACCTGCTCCCCAGCACCATTTCTGGTGAGCTTTGGGTGCCCCTCGCAATCTGTATCATTGCTCTAAGAACTTATTCAAAACATTTTGCATCAATTCCTTCCATTTTTTAAAGGCCTCTGGTAAGACTATCAACAGTTTTTAGCAGAGAAAGAAGAGAAAAGGGATATAGCAGGGTGATGGGATATGAAGAAAATTCAGAATAGTTGATTAAAACTTGATCCTAATTGCTTAAAGCAATCTCTATGTAAAATCTCAGATATTCTATGTAAAATGCATTTCAAGCATGCATTGCTCTGCTTTTCATAATGAGAATCAATTTTGTAATTTTTGTTTCAACAGGTATCTAAGTGGGTTGAAATATTTACCATAAATTTACCAGCCCTTCTTGGGGTTCGAGAACAAAATGGGAAATTTTTATTTTCCTGGAATAAAATTATTTCTTTGTGCCTGCAATCATTTGCCTACAAATAAATTTTTATTTTCCAAAACTTATTATGTACTCTATAATAATTCTTTTAATTTCTTTTTAACTTTTTTTTTTTTTTTACTAATTTTATAAAGCAGATGATGCAGCTATTTCAAATAGTAAAAGTAGATCTTGGGGTGGTTATCTATCAAAAGACAGTTATTATTTATTTCAATAGATGATTTCTAAAAATAATTTGTTTTAATAGATGCATGTGTATCTCTAGACCAAATTTTTAATACTACTTCATTTTTATGGCATTTTTATAGAGTAAGAGGAAGCTCTCCTCTCTGATTAAACTCTTGGCATCAAATAAATTTAAATACAAATTGTTTCCCCATCCTATTTTAATGAACCATGCTTCAGCTTTCCCAAAGGATCTGCAAAATGCCTTATAACTAGTTTTGATTAGCTGCTTGTTAAAATGCATGTCTATTTTTATTTTATTTAGATATGGTGTAGATCTGTTTGCTGTGACCCATGTCACCAACCTAAAAGTAGAAAACATAGCTACCAAATAATTCTTCAGCAAAAGGTATTGATGCCATAATGTCCAATGACAAGTGTCTTATGTAAGTAGTAAAAAAACTAGAAAAAAGTTTAAAAAATTCTTCAATTCTTCCAGAGCACTCTAACAGAGCACTTGACTATTTAGTACACTATCTCCAGCCTGGGTGAAATTAAAGATTACTCCAATTATTTCTAGGGGGAAAGTCAAAATGTCAAGTTATTATTTCAAGGCTTCTTTTTTTCTTTGTTGCATTCCGTGCTCCTGTTTCTGTGAGCTAAGCAGATAGACTCTATCTAATAATGTCTGGAAGGGTGAAAAGAGCAGAGCACAAAGTATTCTAAAATTGGGTGATTTGGAGAGCAGCTCATGGTGCTGCGTTTAGTGGGGGTGTTGTAGGATCCAGTAAGGGCTGATTCACAGCAAAAGGAGGAAATGATGCCTTTATTTCAGTCTGAAACTGATATTAGAGCACAGCCTTAGTTCTCTTATTCACTGTGTGAAATTCTGTGTCCTAGGACCCCCCAGCCCACAGACTTGGTGCTCTGGCCTTGCCAGGGTGGATGATGCCCTCAAAAATATCCCACCCTAGTGAAATGTCTGAAAAAATTTGATTTGAATGAGGTTTCTGTGAGACTTGAAAGCCAGCCACAAGTTTCTGATCCAAATTCTGCTTTTGGTTCATACCTGACAAAGAAAAGATTTCACCTTCCCAAGTCTCACCTGAAGTAACACACACACATCTATATATACTTAAGTATATATAGATATATGGGTAAGAGGAAGATATGATTGGAATTATGTAAGTTATGGTTTTAATGGCTCCCTGAGGAATTTGGTGTGGTTTTTTTGTGACTTTAAGCAAGTATTTTTCAGGTCAGCTTGAAATAAAATAAATCAGGTATGCCATATGTCTTAAAATATTGGCATGAAATCAAATATCCAGAATTCTTCTTTTTAAAACTCTCAGTGGATCCTGGAGTTCTTGTTCAAAAGTATTAGTGGGAATGACATATAATATCAAGGATATGTATTGTAGAGTTTCTACATATTTTTAGAACTTTTGAGAAGTTTGACCCCCTTTATCAGCAATAGGGGTATTTCTATGCATTTGATTTATCATGGGGTTTATGTGGCTTCAGTTTACAAGTTTCACAAAAGAAATTCAGGTTTTAGTATGTGTACTTCCTCTTAACCTGGGCGTGAACTTTCCATTATGGTTACATTGCAAAACTCTTTTCATGATGCATAATCATATGCCAAAGTTAGAAACTCTTTATCAAAAATATCCTGCTATTCCTCTCTTTAATGGAATTTTTTCATCCTTTTCTCAGTAATCTGGCATGAAGAGGGAACAGATTTATCAGAGCAGCTCCTCTGCTAAATTAAGCTCTCGGACATTTAACGCTGTGTGAAATAACATAATTTGACTTCTTGACAAACTTTTGTCTCCTTAAAGTTGTATTTCACTTGCAGAGTCTGATCCTGATGCAAAACTGTTTCCTGTTTGCTTATAATAAGTTTTTCATTTAATTTTCTTTTTTCTTTCATCCCTGCTCAGTGTTGGGATGTTTGCCCTGTTCCACGTTACTCACTTTCATCTAATATATCTGGGAAAAGGAACTGATAGCACTCCTTTGAATCCAATCTACTACCAAGGCAACACAGTTAAATGTTTCACTCAATTTCAGCTGCAGTTATTGATGACACCACATTGTCAGTGACATCCTCACGAGTGGGGCCTCTCCTGCAAGCTGCAAGCAACCCCCATAAAAGCAGGCTTGCACACAGGGTTCTGCTTTGTGCACTGTGTGTTGAAATCAGCCTCTCTTTTTCTCCTGCTCCATATAAAAATAGCCAGTGTAATTCTAGGAAAATTGCAAGCATGACAGTCCTTCCATCCTGAAAGACTTTAAACCACGCAGCAACCTACAGCAAGCTAATTGTTCAGAAACACACTTTTGAAAAAACAGGACTAAATGTAAGCCTATCCCTCCTTGGCTATTAAGGCAAAGACAAGATGAGAGCTAAAGGTTACTGATTTTCCTGAAAGGTGGTGGGCAGCGGAGTTAAAAAGCTTCTCTAAATGTGCTGTGTGGGAACTTGATTTTTGAAATAAAATTTATAGGAGCTCTACAAGCTGTTTTCTCCTGGGGAATCCGTGGAGCATTTCATTAGAAATGAAAGGTTACAGGCAAGGCAGTGTTTGCACCATTGACCTTTCACTAGCTGGCTTTCTAAAGCACTGCTGAATGTCTATAAAGGATGCAAATGTATTTTCTTCAAAACACAGCAACTCTGAGCCTTACATGAAAGCAGTCTAATTTAGAGAATTACAGGATTGTTGAGTTCAATCCACTGTATTGAAGAGCTCTGTAAAAAGAAGTTTACCTTTTCTAATTCTGACATGGCTTTTTCATCCCTTGCTTTGCCCTTTACATCAATAGTGTTCCTCTTTCTTGCTTTAAATTCTCAGTGTGGGTTAAGAGAACTGAAGCTGAGAAAGCAAGAGACGTTTTCATCAAACATCTGCTTTTGGTATTGATTGCTGGTTTGAGTTATAGATGATGCTTTAGTGGGTGAAAGACTCCAGCTGGTCCCCCTGTTCAGAGGGCAAAGAGAATTAAAAATAAAAGGTTTCTGCAGAGTTTCTATCTGTCCATGTATTGACACCTCAGGATTTGTTAATGCTTTCAGAGAACACCTCCTTGCTTTTTTGGGTAAGCACTGAAAATGTTTAATGAGCAACAGCATCATTTCCTTCTCAGGGGCTGAGAGAATTTGGAGAGGATTTTATGTTTTCCCATGGATATAAACACTTAGAGGTACTGGAAGGGAATGGGAGATAAAAATACGAAGGTTCTTATCTTTCCTGTATCTCTCGTCTGCAATTGTATCATTTCAAGAAAACAGAGGTTAAATATTTATTGTGTGATAAAAACAATAACTTTATAGGTCTGCAGCTCAGAGCAAACAGATTTCCAGAGCTCCCAGATAAATGTGTTTAGCACAGAACAATTGGGCTGGAAAAGACCTTTGAGATCATCAAGTCCAACCCAGTTGCTGAAAGGATGGGCATCCCATGAGATCAGAGTTTCAACTTTATTCACCAAAGGTAGGAGGTTTCTGTGTGAACTTGAGTGCCAACATGATGCCTACATCAGGCTTTAGGGAGTCTTAAACATTAGATCAAATGAAACACAAGCTACCAATTAAAATATTTTTGTGTAGTAGTCATAAGTCTTAATTAGTTCATTTGGCTTTATGTACTTGTATAGACTTTTTAAAAGAATTAATTATTTTAGAACCACAGATTTGCTCTATGTATAAGCTCAGCTTGTCCCCAAAATGGGTACAATTATATATTGGACTTTGGCAATAGTGCCTTCTTGATTTTCCAGCAGAAGTACTGACATGACATTTGGAATCATAACTGTCTCTTTTATGAAGCAAGCCTTTCAAAAAAAAAAAAAAAGTCAGAAAATCAATTATTATTTTTATTTTATAATTGAAGACTCTTGAATGCATCACAAAATGTCTATACTCATTTACATTTGTCTTCAACAATGCTTTTTAGAAAATGATATGCTGTATTAATTAAGATAAAACATTATGAACTTTCTGGACTAAACCAGTCTAATTGGCAGAACTCTGATTAAATTGAACATAGGAAGTCCAATGCTTTACTACTTAGCCTTAGGTAAATGTTTTTTGAAAATACTTAGACTTTGGAAAATAATTTAAAGAAAGAATTCTGGTCTGTGTCACACTTAACTTGCCATCTGGCCTTAAGCCAGATGCGACTTATTTATTTAAAAATGTCTCTGAAATGAGATTTTTCTTTTCTCATCTTGTACTCACCTTGCTGCTTTTCATTATGGCTTTCTTATAAGAACCTGTGTGAGGAAAACTAGCCATAATGGGATATTTTCTTTAGACTTTCTAAGGGAATATCTTTAGTTGGAATTTCATGAATCTCTGATTTGCTATTAATTTTGTAATTTTTGAAGGCATTGGATGTCTAGGAATGACAGCAGTTCAGGTTCAAGTGTGATACCTAAATTGCCAGGTGTTTATTCAATGTTTAAAAATTGATTTCCCAAGGCTCTGGAAGACTCTCCATTTAAAGGTAAGATACAAGTAAAGATACAGAGACCTAACTGGCAACACATGGCAAGCTCTTTCAAAGCCTCTAAGCTTTGTGTTTGTTTATGATCTGTATGCTAGGCTCTGTGACTACTGTATTGGCTCAATTTATTTAATTTGGTAAATTACATAGCTGTTCACCATGATTTAGTTTAATATCAATGTGCTCTTTGGATGGTGCATTTCATTCAATCTCTGATGTATTTGATGCACCAGGTGCAGTGATTTTGATTCAATATATTAAGTATCTGATTAGATAAGTTATGTATCTGATTTGGAATATGGCTTATTTAATAGCCTGTGCATTTTTTTCTGTGTAAGCTGCAGTAAATTCTCAATTTATTTAATGTGGTGTGTGATATATCTACAATATATGTATGTGTAGTTAATGTTTTTATGGGAGTCTGTAATTCATCTGCAATATTTCTGAATTTTGAATAAATTG
This sequence comes from Melospiza georgiana, assembly GCF_028018845.1. Taxonomy (NCBI): domain Eukaryota; kingdom Metazoa; phylum Chordata; class Aves; order Passeriformes; family Passerellidae; genus Melospiza; species Melospiza georgiana. The sequence continues at coordinate 40,530,370 of NC_080434.1, read as the reverse complement.
CATCTCATATATATCCTCAGAGGCTAGAAGGGGACTTTAAATCATAATGTGAAGAACACTGAGCAAGCTCCTTTGTGGTGAATACCGCTGGATGCAATCACACTTTATAAATGTTGCCATTTGTGAAGCGTCTTGAATTCCAAATGGCCTTCACAGAGCCACAGCACTGTACCTCAGACTACATGTTCCAAAATTATTGCCCAGACAAGAACAATCTATTGGAGACGCTTGGCATCAATACTGTAACCCTCTTGGAAGACACATTTGCACCACTTCTTTTGTAACCCTAAGAAATTATAGCGAAGACAATAAACACAATAAAACTCAGAAGATCCAGGCCAAGATCTAGGCGTGTTTCTTGCTGTGCATCCTTAATTCTGTTAAATGAATTCTGGGCTTGTATCACGTGTCAGTGTCTTCATGTGGTTTATATATGAATGTTTGATCTCTTCAGTGTGTAGGAAGCTTAAAAAAAGGTATTTCAGATTTCACAGCTCTGGTATTAACATCTATTTTTCAGGTGATAGTACCAATAAATAAAAAAGAAAAAAGAAAGGTCGAAACAATAAAAAACTCCAAAATCCCTGTTTAAGACACTGCATTTGTGAAGAAGAACTTATGTTTACAAGAAAAGTCTTTGTCTCTCAGACTTATTGATCTGTTAATGATATGCAAAATTCTGGGTGCGATATTTAACAGAAGAGCCAGAGATAAAAATCATGGATAATTTCATTAGGAATTTAACCCTTGAGTTATAGAATAAGAAAAGAAAAAATATAATCTGAAGCAAGACAAAACCACAATATTTGGTGCTGAAATTGGATCATCTTGTTGATTCCATTCTATATATTAGTCAGGAAGATTTATGGAGTTCTTTTCTTAAATGCATGATTGTGTTTAAACAGCCAAACAGATGTAGACAATTGTAATATTTTCATAAAGAAGAAATTTACATATTCACAATCAGATGTGAAGGTGGAAAATTTTATAAATGGTAACATTTTTTCAATTAAATTTTTAAAAATCTTCAGGGAAATGGGTAAAATCATTGCAGTGATTCAAAGCTAGAATTCCATATTTCCTTTTACAATTCAAGAATATTTTCTATTTTACCATCTCTTACTGTGTAGAAGGCAAAAAAATGAACATCACCTTCAATTTTACATTTTTTTTGTCTGTGGGGAGCAAATATTTAATCAGTTACAGATTTGATCTTTCTCTCCCCTTAAAAAACCCAGTCCTCTCTCACTTGTGAATCACACTACATGTCAACTTGATGCACCTTAGGAAAGTAGGGAATGCAATTCTACATTTTAAAGTGTAAAAATCCCTACCTACTCCTCCAGTGAGTTGATAGGATACTGAAGTGGTTTTAAGATGTCAAGTATGTAAATTTATCTCCATTTCATGCCAATACAGCAAAACAGATAGCTAGCAGATAATTAATTCTACTTCACAACTAATAGATGCATTCTAAACAGAACAGTGCCAGATGAGTACTGCTTTCTATTTTACTTTGCAATCTGAAAAATGTGGTAAATTGCTTAAATGTTTGCAATGAAAAAAGAAAAAAAAAACGTAAAATCATTTAGATATTTGGCTGGCTTGTAGTGAAGAGATTTAATACTTTTAAAACAGAAAAGTTGGGTGTGGAGGGAGACAGGAGGGAAAACAATATATAATTCCTGGAAATTATTGGTGAAAAAAGTCCAGGAACTCCCTTCCCTTCATTGAGACCAACTGGACTGCTGCAAGAAAATGGTTCATTGTACTGTCACAGACATCTTTTATGGAAAATCCTTTCCTTAGGATTTTTCCTCCTGAGAGGTTGTGAGGCCTCAGGAACAAAATGCAAACATTGATTATCTGCTGCTGTGGAATGCAACAGGTGCATCTGGGATTGGCCCATGTTGGATGTTTGTAATTAATGGCCAATCACAGTCAGCTGGCCTGGACAGAGCTGTCTTTGTTATTCATTCTTTTCTATTCTTAGCCAACCTTCTGAGAACCTTTTCTTCTATTCTTTTAGTATAGTTTTAATATAATATATATCATAAAATAATAAATCAAGCCTTCTGAAACATGGAGTCAGATCCTCGTCTCTTCCTTCAACATCAGACCCCTGTGACCACTGTCACACTTTGTACCTCTGTCACCAGATCTGATAAAATTTCTCTTCACTAAAACAGTTTTAGAGTGTCCTGGCCCATATTTGTGTTCATGCGCCCACGTCCCCTCAGAAGGGGGTGGGACAGTCAGATGCAGGAATTGATTAATTATTGATTGATAGATTGATATTCATTGATTTCTGTCTGAGTGTCTCCGTCACTGTTTAACACTGCCCCAGTGCAGGATGCACTGTTCCCACAAATGCCTTTCCACAGCTGGAAAAGAGCTGCTGAGGACTCGCTTACTATGAAAAGTTTAAATTATCCCCCTTCTCCTGCAGGCATTTCAGCAGAGCGGGATGTGAAAGGCACGGAAGCTGTACCTTGAACCACGAGTACCTCAGGTAATCCCAATTTTGTGAATCAGCCTCGAGGGAGCCGTGGCTGCTGATGCAATTTAACTCAGTGCTGAGGCTAATCTAAAGGTAGGTGCACTGGAAAAGCTGCCAGCGTGGCTCTGTCAGAGGTCTGATGAGTTATCTCTGACCAATGCAGTTAAATTTAGATGTACTTAAAGAAGACAACTGAAGAACCCAGACTGACTTTCTCTGGTAAGAATTTATGTGCCCCAGGAGGACTAGAATAACTATTTATAAAATAATAATTCTGCTGATGGATGTTAGGTGTAAAAGAAGGGTGGCAGTCCTCTTGTCTGGTGATTGACATCCAAAAATTGCTGTCAAATTCTGAGATACTTGCTCAAGATTCTCTTAGAGCCAACAAGCAGAAATAGGCTCCATCTAGATATTTGGGATTATTAACTAACTGTTAAACCTTAGCCTTACATGAGAAGAAATCATCTTAGCAACACTTTGCTAGCAGAGCATTTCAGAATCAAAGTACTGATAATAAATTACAAGTGTATGTGAGGCCTGGTTTCAATTAGTTCAAAGCACGTTTTTATTGTCATGCATCATCCAAAATAATTCCAATCATCCTCCATTTTGTAGTTTGAGGATTTTACTGTGAAGATTGAAACAAGTCTTATTTTGTATTTCATTTCAGTAGTTACTGTCACGGGTACAGTGGTATAGATTTCTTCAAGTTCTAAGAAACACCTTAGCAAACACCTCAAGCAACAGGTCAGTTTGTTATAGTATGAGTTTACACAAGATTCTGGAAGAGATTTGGTTTTTGTTGTTTCTGTGTTTTTGCAAATAATTTATTTGTTTTTAATTCTTATTTGCACTCTGCCTCCACTGTTCATTCCTGCAAACTTGAGCAGGATGAGACCTCTTGGCTGTCAGACACTGAATGCAAACAGATCCTGTTACTGATTGTACCACAATCAGGTAGATCTTCCTTATCTGATTCAAAATTAATATAATGTAAAATTAATGCTAAATTAAAAACAGATTTCATATAAAGCTTATGTAATAATATCAAATGCCATTTTGGTTTATTTTCTTTTAAATATTACTTTTTTACATTTTTCATGAGATGATTTGACAACTACAAGTTTTGATAAATTAACAGATTTAGCTGAAATTCAGTTTAAATGAATTTGCTCAACTAAAGTTTACTTGAGGTTGTTTCTGCTCAATCTCTTGGCATCTAACATGAAGTCTATTTGAACTCTTAAAAATCCCAGGGGTTGCTCTGTTGGTTCCCTTGTAGTTTTCAACAGCTGCCCTGAAAGTTCACACAAAAACCCATAGTACAAGAAATCAAACATTACCTCTTGAAGACTTAGGAAAGTCTAAAGTGGATTCTACAGACCTATTCAAATAAATGGTAAATTAGTAACTTTCAGAGAATTAGCAGAGCATACTTAAAATTATAATCAGCTTAATTCAAAATTCTGTCAGCTAGTTTTATTTTAAGAGCCTGGTGAATTAGGCAAGCGTATTTCGTTGGTATTTTTTCAAATTTATGCGGTGCTATATTTCAACAATGGTGCAGATACAGGTTTTAGTTATTACCTGCCACCAGTAATGACAGTGTTTAATGTTTATCCTCTCCAGGCTGTGATGCCTTCTGACTTTGTAGAGCCACGGCTATAATGTCATTGAAAATCCAAGTACTTACACAGATGACTGCAATTAATGTTAAAGGGAACTGGAGATTTATACGTGCCACTGCCATTATCACTAATGGAAATTTCACATGTAAATTGCCATGCATGGAAATAATATGCTTCTTAGTAGGCTTAATCTAAAAGTCATCTGTGCAAGCAGTCAATTTAAATCATTAATTCAGTCCTCTTACACCATGGTAAATATTTCTTTTTAAAAAATCAGGTTACTGATTTTAATGTTAAGAATTGTCTTTATGCTATTTAAAATATTGAAAATTAAAGGCTATTGTATGCATGATTGTGACATCAGCTTTCATTGATTTCTTGGGATCATTCTCAAATGCAGCCTTTAAACACCACACTGAGAATTCACCTCTTCCACAGCTTCTTTGTTGTACCTGCTCCCAGTTTCCTGTGAGTGATGGGCATCAGGAATGGCTGAGCTTCAAAAGATAATTGCTAGCTCATTAGCACCAGGATGATTCCTTGAAGGAGTACACAGGGCATCACTGAAAGCCACTCATGAGGAAAAAGCCAGCCCCACTGATGTGAGGGGATGAGGGATCCCTCTTACATAGAGATGTTTTTCTTTCCTCTGGGAGTAATGCAGGCAATAAAAGGTAAAGAAGTCAGATTTTAATAGACAATGCTCTCTATTGCCTGGGAAAAATGCAAATGCCCTTGCAACTCTGAAGGGCACACAATCCCATGACAAGAGGGATAAAAGTTGGGCCACACAACTCTCATCATCTAGAAATGCAAGTCAGCTGATTTAAGCTACTCTTTGTCACAGCTTTGACAAAATAAAAAAGAGACATTAGTGCAGAGTTCAAAAAGTCATCTGAGATGCACACAACGGGGTTTGCATGGCAAGGTAAAAGGAGAGTGAAATATTTGGAGAGATCAAGTCCAGGACTGCCAGACTGCAGCGCAGGAACAACTGAAGTGATAAAAAACCAAATAATCCACTTGCATCAGTGAACTCGTGGCTGAACTGACCATGATGATCAAAAGTAGTGCAGACTGACACAGCTATTGAGAAGAAAGAGCCAGGACAGTGAAATGGGGAGCCAGGTGTCTGAAAGGTCTGAAAAGGAAAGCGTTAATATTAATGGAGAGTCCTGGTTTGCAGTCCTTCTCCCAGAACCTTCCCCATATTTTTCTGCAGTTGATTTTTTCTACGTTTGTGCTTTACTTATCCAATTCTGCTTTTTTCCCCACTTGTCTCTCAGGAGCTCCAAAATCACTTGTTGGTGATTTTCTCTTGCATTTCACTGTGGAACAGCTTTTGAAAGCAGGAATTAACTTCTTTCAGGTGTGTTTAAACAGCCTTAGAATTCTGCATATGAAAACAGCAAAACCATATATAGTTACTTATGTAATTTTCTTTTCCTTCATCTCTCAGTGCTGACATTTAGATGAGCAGAGCTGACAGAGATGAGCATATTAAAATTCTTGCTCTGACCAGGATTCTTATGTGACATTTGACTGCTTTAGTGCCTCATTTCTCTTTTGTTCTTGCAGTGGTGAGGTCTGTGATTTGCAATTTTTTATTGTTGTTTTATTAGGGATTTCATGGACTGCAGTTTTCTCTGATTGCATTTTATAGCACCACATATCACTTTAAAATGTAAACCATTATGAGAGTCCAAACTAAATGCTCATTTAATTTCCCAGGGTAAAATGAAGCAATATAAGACTAAGAACCATCTATTAAAGAACACATTTTCAGTGTAAAGTGTAAACATCACAATGCATTTTCACGTCCTGAAGTGCTACAGGTAAAATTTAATGGAGAAATTAGGTTGTACTTAAATCATTAAGCACATTTATGAAGACGTTATCTTTTATGTACAGTGGATGCAAGTAGCTCAAACCAGATTTTTAAAAATCTAAATAATTCCATAGGTAGGAATAGTAAGTTTCAGGCATACCTGTTCCCTTTTCCTTTCTGCCTTTTAGGAGTTTGTGCCTTTGGATGTTCAGAAACTGTTTAAAATTCTGACACTGCTGTATCAAGATTAGGTGATACATTTCATTGTTGTGTACTTGCTCCAGGTCAACGTTCTGAGAGCAGCAGTAAATTAAAATACTCCGGTCAAGTTATTCTGTTCCTTTAATGATGTAAAAATTAAACTTATTTGATTTCCACAGAATTACTACAAAAATCAATTGCCTTTCTGTGTTATATTTTACATATATTTATGTAAAATTTTTTATGTATTTCACTCATAAAGTAGATAAGACTTAGAAAAGTGTTCTTAAAAAAGTTTTTTGGAATCAAAAATGCCATTTCTTTTGTCCTAATCAGTTTTCTGTTTAGCCAAGCATATGTAGAAATTACAGATTTATTTCAGCCTAGTGAAACACTTTAATTAGGTAAATGATATCTTCGTGTATGGTTATCAATTGATATTTTTAACTTTTAATTTTTTCCAAGTGGTTTGTATGTAATCTTCTGGGATGCTGTGTGATGAAGCTTTGTAATTTTTGGAGACAATGGTACTATACTAAGTTACTGCTCAAGAGGTATGAAGATGCATGGTTTTTAAATCTAGCCTTTTTTTTAGCCTCCTGTGTCAAAGGTGCAGTGAAAGAACATAAACCTCATGCGATGATGATGATGAAAGCAAGACATAAAAAATAATAAAATGCCACAAATTGCATTCCTAAATCTCTCCTACTGTCAAAGTCCAAGAGATTAGGTAGAAAAATACTGTTATTTACTCAATTTCCTTCTCAGGAAAAAGATCTATATCATATGTTTTGAGTTTGTTTTACACTGTTTTGAATCTTCCTTCATGCCCATTTTATCAAAGGTTATGATGAAAATGAAATGCTTGTGTTTTGTTTTTATTTCCCCTGGGATAGAAAAATACATCTTTGTGTGTCTTGTGCATTTCCACAGTAACATTAAATTATTTTCAGCAAACCTTCTCTGTCAAGCATAGAAAGGAACAGATGACTGAACACAACAAAAACCTTTCAGTAAGGGAATCCATTTGGAATTTTGAGGACCCAAAGTGTTTCTTGCCCAATGGACTTAGCTTTTATTGAGGACAGTCATAAATAACTTTAAAATATTCCAGTGTGATAGGATGGAGCTGCAGATTAGGTCATGGTGGAATTACAGTTCCCTTGCTTAATGATTTTACAAAATTGCCTGGCAATCCAACAAAGAGAAGGAGCGCAACGTGGTGAATGCAGGCTAATTAAACCAATAATTGCTTCTTCTTGTGCTCCCAGATAATTTGCCCCTGATAATTTTAAATGAAGTTCTGAAGCTGACTTCCTGAATGAAACGCTGTGCTAGTTAAAGCTCCGCTAACAGAAATTGCCCTACTTCTCGAGGTCCCAGGCAAGGATTGCCACAGCAAACAGGGAGCACAGCAACAGCTGTCCTGCATGTCTGCTAACACAGGGCCCTGAGTCCCTGTGTTTTCCCTCTTTGCACTATTGTGACTAGATCGTCTGATTTCCCTGAGCAATTCCGAAATTAGAGGCTGCAAATTGAGCCTTTGATGTTTTCTAAGACTTAGGAAAAGATGCAAACTTCTGTGTATCTCAGGAATGGTGGTGTAAATCTAGAGTAACCCCGGTGAGACTTGGGAGGACTTTTTTTAGTTATATCTGTGTCAAATGCAAGTATGTGACTGTTGACTGGCAGCTATGTTTAGAACTTGGGAAATAGTTCACAAAGTCCCCAAGAATTTCAAGGTGATCTTCAAAGAGTTATAAGGAATAATTTAATAATTTTGAAAGTTTTAGTGTTAAACTTAGAGGAAGATTCTTTATCAGCTAATCAGTAAAAGGACTTCTGCAGATGAATTGTAAGTAGGAGCTCTGCTATGATATGTATGCTATCTCACATCCATGTTGTTAAGCAATATGTATTTTAGGCCACTTATAGTCTTACAGAACATCCTTTCTAACATGAGTTATAATTTTACAGAACCATAGAATTGAAGGATCTACTTCTTTATTCAAAATTATTTGATGCTGAACAATCTTGGGTAAATATGTTTCTTTTCTCCATTCGTGCTTAAGGATTTTTGCTAAAAAATTGAACTAATTTTTTTTGTTTGCTTTTGTTTTTTGTTTTTTTTAATTATCCTTTCATTATCTGTGTGGAAAGACATAAAAACCAGACAGCTTTTTAAAACAGTTGGTCAACTATTATCATCTGGACCGTCAAAGTTAGACAAAGTATCTTACTGTGAATTGATTATGTTTCAGTGTAAGAGGATTGGGTGATGTATTAGATTAAGCCGAGAAGTGCAATGCATGTTTTTTGGGTGTATGATTGCATTTTAAGCATCACCCAAAACTACTTCTTCAGGGAACTAAACCAACAAAATAAAAAAGTATTCGTAATTATTTTCTAGCCCTGAGAACCTATTTAAAACCATGGCTTCTGGAATTATGAGTAGAGAGAGAATTATCCATCATTACTGGCATCTACCATATCACAGAATGCCCATATGATGTGTGCTTTGAAATCTGCTGTAATAGCCTAAAAAAAATGTCAGGGTCTGTTATATCTCATGAGCTGAAATTTCCATTGGTATTCACAAAATAGCAGAAGTCAAATCTGGCAACAGATCATGCCCATAGCAATTTTTCCATTAATTCTAACACTAAATGTTCATGCCTGAAATCTATACCTACACAGTTCACAAGCTCACTCCCAGAATTTTTTGTCTTGTAAATTGATAAGTATACACTCAAGAATTGTGAAACAGCCTCTTTTTGTTGGCTTTTTGGATAGACATAGATTCAATATATCTTAGTTGGCAGCAACTGGGCAATGAAAAGCAATATTGGTAGTGAGGGTTTTATTTTTGTTTGCTCTGTGTCTTGTTAAGCTTTACTGATATAAAACCATCTGTTTAAAAAGCTGTAAAAACCAGACTGCCAACACATAAAAGCTAAACACAACAAAATAGTCTTAATATGCACTGGCTGATAACTCAGTGCAATGTTAGCATTGCTGAGGATGGAGGCATGGATGGAGGAGAAGACAGTTAGTTTTATGTAGAGATAAATCTTGGTTTCCAAATAAAGGACTTCACTATGTTTGATGGTGATTTTTTTTTTTTAGTGAATATTTATTTGCACACTGTATAATAGATTTAAATGAAATTTTCTGGAAATAGTTTAAATGTTACATACAGATATATTGGACTGTCCAGCTTTGTTGGACTGTACAGGATGCAAGCAAGAAACAAACTGATAATAAAAGCATTATAAGGAGGTACAAATAAGAGCAATAATATCAACCATACCAGGACAATGAAAATCTCAAGATTTTATGGGGTGAATCACCATTTGACTGACTAACACTAACTTGGAAACAAGCTGAAAAAATTTTTGTCATCAATTTCTCATTAAAAATATTTTTCAATATCTTTATGCCCAATAAATTTTGAAGTAATACTGGCAAAATGAATGAGGTTACTCTGAAGTTATATGCATGACTTTTTGTAAGCACTTTATTTAAATCTCATTGCAAATTGAAAAATTATTGGTACTGGCTGTTAAATTTTTTCACATGACATAGTTCTGTTTCAAAAAACCATAAATACACAAGAAAGTGTTGTATAATTATTGTAATATCTTAATGCAAATGCCTTTTATTAATGCAACAATTACATAAACCTAATATACAAAAATGAAAATTTCTCCTATGAAACCACTATAGTAAAAAACTCATTCTGCATGAGAAGATTATTTACTACTCTACTGAACTGGTCACAGTGATCACTAAGTCACAAAATATTCCATAGACAATAAAGTTTCAAAAAACTAGCAAAGTACAAATGTAGATTCATCTCTATTCACTTGGATTTCACCAACATGTAATAAATAACTTTTTTGAGACTAGGGTAAAATATACTTTTGGATTTTTCCTAAAGTGATATCTTAATATTAAGTGATATTTATATTAAGTTTTTATATTATAAACTTAATATTCATATAATCTTAATGATATATAATATGATATGATATATTTATGGTAGTATAAGATGTCAATGATATAATATATTATTTATATAATTTCACCTATATAATATTTATATAATTTATATTAAGCAATATAAATGATATATTATTTTGCATAAGGTATTATTTGTTAGGAAATATGATGTCTAGAATTAAAACACCAAGAATACTTGTGCACAAAGCTGTGTGAGAAAATACAGACACCCTTTATTAATAAAAAAAAAACTGGTCAATAATGATAGACTGTTAAACAGGGCTTTATATGATCTCCCCAAACAGTTCCACTGTTGTTTAAAAGAGGAGAACATATAAACTAAGAGAAGAAACAAGAAAAACAGTAAAATAAAAGAAGGGAAATCATGGTACAATTAATTGTCAGAAATATAATTTTCAAAATAGAGCTTATGAGGTGGGAAATTTCAGTATTGATAGATGCTTGTGTTTAAAAGATTAAAAAATTAAGCAAAGATACCCAATAAAGGGCACATTTTCAACGCAGGAAGAATTTAACAGCAAAAATAATGTATAAGTGGTGGTAGGAAAAAAAATATACCTCAGCACAGCTTTGAGATATAATTATTAAAGTATTGTAACTACTGGTGGCAATACATCATGAACAACAGAGATTTTCAGATAAAAAGAGCTACATGAATGATTCAGTCTGTAAAATATGTTTTGTACTAAAAAGATCAATCTATTTCATTTTTTTTCTGAGAGAAAATGAAGTGACTTGACAGCCTATAACTAGCCTTTCTCAGACTTCTGAGAGTAGCTTTCCTATAATTCAAACAGAAAAGACAGAATGAGACCTGGAGTCCGACTAAAATACAGTGACAAACGTTGAGGTAATTAAGCATTAAGCATTTGGATGTTTATTTATAGGTAACAGGATTTACAGATTTGCGTGATTCTTTATGGGCACAGACCTTAATCTTGTTTTTAATTTTAACTTGAAACAGCATTGATTTTAATTACATTTGTTTAAAATATTTCTCATGAGGTTTAATACCAATAAAATAAGGCTGAGTTAAATTTTATTCATTCCTTTTACTTATTATATCTTCTTTAAAAAAATACACACTTAAAATCAGTGAATATACACACACTTGTTTTCCAGCGAGGCTTTAATATTTACTTGTATTCATTTTTAATGGCTAAGCAGCAGATGGTAAAACTTAAAGCACCAATCCCCTGGGGATTTAAAATAGGCAAAGATATGAGAAGAAATCAAAGGGAAAAGAGCAAAAACAGATGTTGTGAAGCTGCTGCTGATGGTGAGACATGGGAGGATAAGCTGATGCCTTTCCAACTCCACCAATCAGTTCTGCAAAGGTGTTGGCCACTTTGTTTCTCTGAACATGGATGAAATATTTCTCCAGGCTTTGAATGTAAATTGAAAGGAAAGTGGCTCACTGGCCCTTTTTCATTCCATCTTGAAACTGCATTAGAAAGGCTCCCACCTATAGCCCCGAATATATTTTATATCTACAAACAAACCTTCTTGCAGGCTTCTTTGGAAATTGTTTCTTCTCAAAACTGCCAGTAATTCCTTGGACTTGTAAGAGTATTTTTAACCAGACCATGGCTGATAATTAGCACATAACAAACAGTTATGACAGTTTTAGAGTACTAGATGAGCATACTTGATAGGCAGCCCAGATTAGAGAGTTGGCTCCTATGGATTCAGACTTAGAATAAGAATGTCTGCTTAGTTTTGGGCAGTTGCTTGTTTAAATCACTGACATGTAATGTTTGGTGGTGTTTAAGCCAAATACTGAATTTACTTGAATAAATTATTATACTAAATTAAACCAAACCCTCAATGGACTTTCCACTGAAGGCACAATCCCAGTTTTGCAGCTCCAGGAAGGCAAATGACCTCTTCCACCTGATAGGAAGGTGACATCATCACATAAGAGAGTGGTCAATTTTTCATATTTCTGATGAAACTGATAAGAAAAACCACCTATCATTTTGGCTTTGCAATATTCACAGGTAAATTCCAGGAGTTCCTCATGTGATTCCAGTCTTTTCTAAGAGTTCCCTTTCATCATTATTTCAGTGAAAGTATTTTTCCTAAAGCCTTAAATTGTGTTTTGTTCTTGAAAGTTGTTATTTTCATCTTTCCATTGCTTGTAATAAAATAGACTCTCTGTGTGGTCTCGTAGTTCATGTGATTTGAAGGAGAATATATTTTAAAATAACTAAAAATCAGAAAATGCTTTTCAGCCAAGAGCTTTGTACAGCTGTTGGTAGAAAGTTAGAAAGATCAGCAGGCTGACATGAATGTATTCACCATTGCTTATAATCTGTTAATTTTTTTAATCCATTATGTGTTCTGAATGAATTCTGATCAACCTACACTTTTCTTGCAACATCCATTCATAACTATTTTTCCTAACAGCTGAAGAACTGCAATCTGTTCTATGCAGCTCATAGATTACTGAACTGTCCTTAATAATGTATTTTTTGCTAGGAAAGCTTTAGGTCAGAGCTGAACATGGCCCATTGAGTTATATCCTTTCTGGACTCTTTAAAAATGTCAAATTTAGGACACATTCTAAGCCTGTGTCAGTCAGTCATACACTGTGCATACAGAATAAAACTATAATAAATTTTTTATAACTTCTCTGAACTGCCATTGAACATAAATTCTGGCTTCTGGCCTTTCCTGCTCCATGTATCTACAGTTAAAGCAACTTCTGCAGCAATATTTGCATTTTTCAAATCCATCAGTTTCAAGGATGTAGTGTCACTTCACTTTGTATTCAACAAAGAGACATTCAAGCTAAACAATAGATACTTTGAGGAACATTATCACCCTGCTGCAATTAGTAATTTACAATTAGCTCTACCAAAAGGTACATCAGAGACACTCTTAGGCAGCTCTGGGTTTTTTGAGGAGGGGAAATTATCTTTGCAATTTACCTACTGGATGATTGTGCAGGCTTCTTTGCCCTACATGACTTCAGTCTAAAAAGGTTCTGATGGTGGTAATCAAGTCTATAAGAAATCCAAAGATTCAGCTTTTCTTCTAAGCTTTTGAATTTTAAGGTAACATCAAAAGTATTGTCTGCTACAATGCATCTTAATATCTAGAAACAACAACTGTAAAAAACTTCTCAAAACCCAGCAAAACATGGTAAACCAACCAAAAAAAAAAAAACCCAAAAAAAGAAAAGATAAACAAATATTCACCATGTACTGTGACAATAGATTGCCATAGTTCAATAAATGGAAACAATTGTATCCTTTGGAGATTGTTTTTTAGGGATATGTGTATATTTCTATGAAGATGGGGAATTGAACATCTGAACATAGATTTAGAAAAATCTAAAATGGAATTGTGGTATTTGTCCTCCAACAGTACAAGAAAATTGCAGCATAGTGGCTGCAATTATTTTATCAGTAAACCTTCTACTTGAATTTTCTCTTCTTATTTCATTTTTCTAAATTGAGGACTTTATGTAGCAAGGGTTTGCTCAGGTCTGACATATACCCTGGAGGTGTCTCTTTCATTTGATTGATGGAGAGACTCTTGCAGTAGCAAAAAATTTTCCATCAGTTGTTTCACTAATCCTGGAAACAATTACACAAATATTTTCTTTTTGGATGGTTTCTGGAAAGCAGTTTTCCATTCTTATCCACATGATTATAGTGTTAGTGAGCAGAATAACTCTGCTTTTGACATAGAAGTTGTCCAACACCACATAGATTTTTTCCCTCCACAGGAAATTTTCAAAATCCCTCATGCCTCTTCCTTCAATATTGTCAGTGTTTTTATTGTGTTTGCTGTTAACATCAATATTTTCCTTGCTAATGATGCAATGGTTGCGGTCCAAGCACAGGAACTTCTACATTGTGTTACAAGAATTCTGTTCTGTTGGCTCAGAGGGCAGCACAGGAAAGGATTACTCAGAAGAATTGTGATATTTCCAACCAAGATTTTGATTATTTGGATGGTCAAAGCCAGCCAAGGTTGACCTGAAACTGCTGTTGATCAGAGTGCAGGTTTATATTTCCAATTCCTGTTTCTATATTCAACAAATTACATAAATTTAGCATTGCAATTTCTGTCAGGGATCTTCATAACGTTGTGTCTTTTAGAAATAAAACCACTTATTGATTATTAGAACATGAAACCTTTTTTAATTTTATATTAATGAGTCCAAAATCAAATATCATTTGTCTGTTAACTTTCTCTACTATAGAAACTGCTCTTCCAAGATTCTGACAGCTAAATTATTTTGCCATTTCTATAAAGGTAAAATCTTGTGCCAAAACCATTATGTTCTCTGCAGAAAGACAAGGATATACTTAGTTTTGTATTTATTACACAACAATAAAAGCTAAGTTGAAAATAGGTCCAGGGTGGTTCTTTCATTATTTTCAGTCTTTACAGCTTGTGCAACTGCTGCTTGTGTAGACAGTTATTTTTTTAAAACTTTTTTTGTCATGTTTCGGAAATATTATTGAAAGTAATAAGATGTGATTACATCTTCCCTTACCCAAACTCCTCCAAGAAAAAGTTTCTGAATATTTATGTATCCCCACCTCCCCCACTTCTCTTTTTTTTTTTTTTTTTCTGGTATCAGTATGAAAACTAATGTGCCATCATTAATTTTTTTTTTTCTGAGAGCAAAGTGCTGATTCTGTTTTGACTTTATGGACATGAAAAGATGAATGACTCAACATCTAATAGCACACATTCATGCTCAGCAAAATTTTACAATGTATATTTTTGAAAATTTTTGAAATTATTTTCTACCTTTCTGATCCATTTTTCTCCCCAAATGGCCAATTATTTTTTTATTATTATTAATATTGAGCAGTATATGAGTTCTTTAGAACTCATCTTCTTCTGATTTGGAGAAGCTGAGGCTGTAAATCTGACACTTGCTCACAGTTGCTGTGTCAACCCTGTTAAACTAATTTCATTAATAGATTTAATCAGTTGAACATAGTGCAAAAAGGGAAAACTCCTGTTGATTTATAGTTAGCAGGAAAACTGCTGATAATCCACACAGAAAATAAGAAAAAGAACCCAGATTAAAAAGGGATAGCAGTTCAGTGATATCTTGGCTGTAATTTTGTATATAAGCACAAAGGAAACCGGAGAACAGTAATTCTTTTCCCTCATGCTGTTGTGTAAGACATCAGGACTATTTGGCTCAGGTTCTGTGATGAAGTTTAATTTATTTCTAAAACAAAAAGGAAAGGTGGGAAAAGCCATGTAAAATGAATCCTAAAACAAGTTCACTTATCATGCATGCTTTCCTATGTAGCCTTATGGACAGTTAGGTAAAGTTCTGGCAAACTGAGATGAGATTTCTGAGAACAGAATTACGAGGCAAAACTGAGCCTTTAATGGAGACCTTACTTAATCTTCATTTTGTCTGAACAGATTTTATTTTGACAGTATCATTCAATCCAGAAGAGTGTTTGTCCCATAGTGTGTTTGTCCCATAGCTGAGGACAAGGATAGAAGAATACTTGTTTTCTCCCTCTTCTTAACTTCCTAGTTTAGATGTGAACTTTTGTTGACTTTTGTTCATTCTTCTCTCCTCTTGTGGGCAAAAATAGAGATGCCTTCAGTGTAAGGTTAAGAGCATTTCTCTCCCAATATCACACTCCTTTCTTATCTCCTGCTTGATCCCTTCACAGGGGAGGGCTCCCCCTGAAAAATACCTTTTCTTTCCTAAAGTTGTGCTTTTGAAATGGCTCAGTTTTAACACAGTAATAATAATAATAATAATAATTGCATTTTCATGCTTTTTAGGATGGTGAATACTGACAATTGCTCATGAATTGCATGTAGCACATCTTATTAAAAAGTTTATTGAAGAAATTTCTCTAGGATATTCTTCACACCTTACACTGAGATACATAACTATTTCTCATCTCTAAAACTGATATAGCTTTTCACATATCTAATATATGACTCTATTAATATTCTGTGGAGATTTTGTTCCCCATTTAGATATATTTCAATCACTTGAAGGGGGACACTGGGGCATGGTATTGATGCTGTGGGTCTGATCAGGACCACTGGTAGGATGAGTGTGCATCTTTTCAGTTTCTGCTATGAGAATTCAAGTCTACTAAATCAAATTTTAGTGACCCACCAATCTGAATTTGCTAACACCTAATGCAAGAGCAAAGAGAAACCTCTTTTCAGGAGTCAGAACAACCCAATGACAGACACTGAAACACTGCCTGCACTTCAAGAAATGACCAACTGGTTCAGTTCTGTCATTCTTTTTCTATGACTTTCAACACAGCAATGAACGTTGGAATGGTTTCTTTAAGATTTACTTTATGTAATAACTTCATAACTGTAAAGAAAATGTTATGATTGGCACATGCTTACTCTTTGCAAGCTTTATTATTTTGTATTTTTTCTTGTACTCTGCAAAACTGCTATACATTTATTTTTCTTTGGTATTTATTCTACATAGTTAAATCAGTAGTATTGTGTAAACATAATACAGAGTCTTCCATCAATTTTTAAAATCTATCAATCTTCTAAAGATGTAGTTTAGTTCCCTCCTAGTTAGGAAACAAAATAATAAATATAAACTGAATTTATTGGCAGACAGATGATTTTTACATAAGGTGGAGAAACAGAAAACTGATTATTTGTGTGATTATGGAACTAATTCTTACCTAATAACTTGCTTCTGTTTTTTTAAAGAAATCAGTGTAAAATTACTCACTAAATCAGTCATCATTCAGTCCCACTTTTTAAGAAAATGCAGTGCATTATTCTTCCAGTCCTACTTTGAATGATCATATTATTGTAAATTGCAAAGGAAAATTTCATATATGCCACCAAGTATGAAGACCTTGCTTG
Organism: Melospiza georgiana; assembly: GCF_028018845.1. Classification (NCBI taxonomy): domain Eukaryota; kingdom Metazoa; phylum Chordata; class Aves; order Passeriformes; family Passerellidae; genus Melospiza; species Melospiza georgiana. The sequence goes on along the minus strand of NC_080434.1, from coordinate 40,513,329 downwards.
CTTTTGTTAAAAATAACAAGTTGTTGTAGGTTTTATAGGCAAGAACTCTGTTTATGAGATTTATAGTTTGTACAGGGAAAAAAAGACGTTTACTGATTTATATTATCCATGGTGGTTGCCTATACGAAGCTTAAATAAATACCTCTGCCCTCTTATTTGGTTTGTAAGATTCCAAGCTAAGACTTAATCTTTTTTGTTGATAAATGGATAATTGCAGTGCCAGTCACAACTTCTGGGAAAAAAAATTATTACACAAGATTCTTAGATTCTTTTTTTCCCCTTCCTGAGTTCCTTTCCTTCCATGGTATCATTAGGGGAAATAAGAAATTCCCATTTCTGGGGTTTTTCGGTGTTTACTTTTTTCTGCACTGGCATATAAGTGGAAAACTTTAGAGGGAGGAAAATTTAAAAAAAATTGAAAAAAGAAAAAGAGAAGGAAAAGGTCTAAACTGTCATAATTCAGTAGACTGACGGCAAATCTGAAGGAAGCTTGGAAATTAGTTTATGGTACTGTATGGATATGGTATTAGAAAAGCAAAGATTGTCCAAGGTTCTAAAAAAGCTCTTTATTATGCCAGAGACAAATACAACAAAGACTGTGGCTGGAGAATGATACCAAAAAAACCAAAGGAAGAGGGAAATGCAGAAGCAGTCTGCCATCTCATAGGGCTCTCTTTGCACCTTAAATGAAGGAATGTGACCCACTGATCAGAGATGGACTTTGGAGGTTAAGTGGGAAAACTGCCTGAAAACCGGGAAGTAATTTTTTGCGGAACCTAAGGTTTCCCAACCCAGAGATGGAAAATAAATATTATTTTGTGAATGTAATAAAAAGCCAAGGGAGATATCGCCTCACCTCTCATTTTTATTCAAAAGTACATATAATTCTGCAAAAAAATGTTTGAATAAAACATGAGCTATTTATGCCTCTACCTATGGGCAAGAATTTAAAGGATGTCAGGTCCATCATCTTTCAGACCTTAAAACAGACATATAATGTTGACTAACTGGGAAATCTGAAGGAGAACAAAACCTATCAGAGCTCCAGTTAACATTACTTAACATGAAAGCAATTAATTTAATTCCTTTTAATAAAAAAAAATTTCAGGGTTATTTTCTATAAAGAACATGTTGGAAAGAGGGGTAGTAGAGGAGTATGGAGTACTCTTAGAAGTAGATGATAGAGTAATTGTTCACAGCAGAGTAACGGTACCATCCTGGTATCAACCATGAATCATGGAAAAAACTTTCAGGTGGAAAGTTAGACTTAAAAAAAAAAAAAAAATAAAACCCAAAATCAAACTCACAAGGTAACTTAAAAGGAAAAGCAGGAAAAAACCTCTCCAATAGTATGGGCAGGAAAACTTAGAGAGTTTGGTGGAGCCTTGACATTAAGGCAGCTGGTATTATGAATGACACAGACACAGGAGATTCTCCCTTTGGACAGAAGATTCAAGGTATGCTGGAGTCCTCTGCACTCTTGATAGAGGAGAAAAGCAGAAAAAAGCATGGGCTATTCAAACTTACCAAGAAAAGGGCTATGTGTCTATGAGTCTTTTCCAATCTAATTGATCCTGTGTGATTCAGTGAGAATAATACTACTGAATTATTCCAAAGTAATAATGTTAAAAGTAATAGTTTTCTGGAAATCTTTTTTTTTGTCTGACCTTTCTACTCATAACCACATAATACCAATAACACCCTTATCTTCTAAAGAGAAAAAGACTGAGAAGGTAAAAGGTGAAGCTGTGGTTTTAAGGGAGAAGAAATTCAGCTAGTAATCCTTCTCATTAAATTTCTTTCTTACTTCATCCTTTACGATGACAATAAAACAATTTTTTATTCAGTTATACCAAGTAGAGTTTTCCAAATTTAATGATCCTATTAACTCTCAGATGGAATCCACAATGTATTCCTCATTATTAGTTTGCCAAAGTAAATGGAAATAGTACTTTAAAATTTAATACAGGGTATGTTTAATGATCTACACCATTCTTATATACTGGTTAATCCTGAAATAGTAGCATGTATAACATATTAAATATTCAGAAAGTAAGCCACTAGCATTAACAACAACAACAACAAAAATTCAATAAATCAGAATCTTTGATTTAATAACTAGCAGCTTTGTTTAATTACAGTTGGGTTGGGTTCACTGGGCTGGGAATGCAATTATGTGTCTTGGTGCAGCATTAGTAGGTCTCCTCTTTTTGTATCATTTCCTTAAATAAAAAATATTCTTAATATCTTAAATTTTCCTTAAATAATGAATATTCTTAATTTCTTAAATAATAAGAAACTATTTGAGCATTTCCTGTTGTAGTTGGCTTATCCTGGAAAAGAATCTTCATTTATGTGTGAATGCTGTGACTGAAAGAAGAATCAAAAAGCCATGGAGACATATTTTCTTCTCAGGATTTCCTGAACATGGTCTGGATTGCTTAATGGATTTAGTAATATTTTTCATCTTTTACATACTGCAGAGCACTTTATCAGTTGTTCTTTATACAGTATTTCCACTGAATCATAGAAGAACATAAATGAAAAATAGTTGTCTGTGCACACTCAGCAGATGAAGCTCTAGAGAGAATCCGAGATTCACGTGTTGAGCACTTGGAGCAGTCAAACAGAACAGGCTTTGCTGGAGAACAAGCAAGTCAATAATGGCTTTTATTTTTTATTTTTTTTTATTTTTGATTTTTAATTTTTTATTTTTTATTTTTATTTTTTTAATATTTAGAAATTTTTTTTAACCTAGAAATTCAATATAATTTGGGTTAGGGCTATAACTTCATAACCATTAAAATTATCTTCAACATTTACATACATACCTTCATAATTTTTATACGTCTTGAGATAGACTTAAAAATAATAATACTACCAATAAATACTAGCAGTAACTACCAATCTCAAATTGGTAGTTTCTGATTCTAGAAATGGACAAAATAGACAAGTAACTCCTAGCATTAACATCAGTGCTTTGCTAATGCATCATTTCCCTGATATCTTCTCCACATCTCCATTTGGGGAAAAATATGGCCGTTGGTCCAGCAAGGTGTTTCAACCCAAAATATTTCTTGTTTTACAGTATGATCTTCTCATAAAATAAATTTAAGCTTATTAACCATGAAAAGAAAGACTCCAGCATTGCAATTTAAGTAGACATTTTGCCTTTCTAAGCTATTTTAATTTTACACATAGCACTGATAGACCCAGCAGATGTTCCAGGTAGGAAAATATGTCATCCATAGGAATATCACTCTTTTTTTCTCATGACTGAGCAGTGGGAAGAAATTCATTTTTCCATGCCCAATAACACAGAATCACTCTGTTGATACTGCACAACAAAGTGATGATGCCCTGTTTACTTATTCTTTAAGGGCTTCACTTAATCTTCTTTTTCAGGAGGAAAAAAACTATCTGATTGAATTGCATACATTGTTGATTATTTGCTGAATTTAGGAGTCTCATAATGCAGATTTAACTGTTTTAAAGTTATCGTAGCACTTATACATGTGGAGAGTTGCTGATGATTTGGTACAACCAAGGATTACTAAGGTTGATTATTGGTGATAATCTTATGCCAGTGTTTTTATTGTACTGTCAGTGTGAAGTGATGAGTGCACATTTAAAATACATGTAAATTAGGTTTGCTCTAATTAAGCTTTACATACTTCAAACAAAATCAGATTAAAATAACTGGAAAAACAGAAAGTTGATATGTCTTAGCTTTTCTTGAAACACCTACAGTTGCCTTAAAATGGTTGTGGGTTCTTTGTTAGGGAGGGAGAATTTATTTAATGCACGATGTTTTAATGACACTTTAGCATTAGTAAACTATAAAGGGATGGCTGTGAAGGCAAAAGACAAATTACTTTCTTTGAGTTTACATGTTAAAAGCCAATTTAAGAAAGTGTCAAGAAATTGATGTATTGTCTTCTGTGCTGAAAATTTTGCAATTATTTAAGTGAAAATGAATTTTTTTTGGGATGAGGTAGCTGTTTTGATTTCCAGCCAAATGTGTTGAGTTATAATTATGCTCTGTCTCAGTATAGAAAATGTGCTTTGAATATCCTGTATTTACTGTGACATCCAAGTAAGAAAAGGAACTGTGTCATATTTCTCTTTGAAGAAACTTCATGGCAAATATGACAGTTCTCCCATAAACGAAAAGATAGTCTGCTAGCTGCAACTGTGTATGGCAAATTGATGGGAAAGCGACTGACATATATTGGTAATGCATATTTACACACATAAATCTCTTTCTATGTCATGGCAATGTGATCTAAAACATACAGTATTTTGGTTGCTTCCTCATGACAGCAGTATCTGGTGCCTATAAGTCTGTAAATCCTAAAGAGCAATGTTAAAATTGTGAGTGGATAATGTAGAGGAGGGGAAAGAAGTCAGATAGAATCATATGAATCAGAAATATTGGCAGGAAATGTAGATATATTTTTTTAATTATTATTTTTTTGTTGTTGTTGTAGACCATGAAATTTTTTTTAATATTGAGATTTTTTTTTAACCTAGAAATTCAATATAATTTGGATTAAGGCTATAGCTTTACAACCATTAAAATTATCTTCAACATTTACATACATACTTTCATAATTTTATAAGTCTTGAGATAGACTTCAAAAAAATAATACTACCAATAAATACTAGTAGTAACTACCAATCTCAAATTGGTAGTTTCTGATTCTAGAAATGGACAAAATAGACAAGTAACTCCTAGCATTAACATCAGTGCTTTGCTAATGCATCATTTCCCTGGTATCTTCTCCACATCTCCATTTGGGGAAAAATATGGTCATTGGTGCAGCAAGGTGTTTCAACCCAAAATATTTCTTGTTTTACAGTATGATCTTCTCATAAAATCAATTTAAGTTTATTAACCATGAAAAGAAAGACTCCAGCATTGCAATTTAAGTAGACATTTTGCCTTTCTAAGGTATTTTAATTTTACACATATTCCATCCTACACTCAGAATCACTGCATCTTGTCAGAAGGCTCTAGTCTATCAGTATGCAGCAGGACAAAAAGGAAAGATGAATACAGCTCAGAAATATTTGATTAAATTATCTTCAGTAGAAAATACTGTCTTGTTAAGTTCCCACAGGAAAACTTTTTTTCAATTAGTTTTGATTAAATTCCGTGATGAGGGTTTTTCAAGTTAAGATGGAGTCGTTTGTGGAACCAAAAAAAAAAGAAATTTAATTCAGAAGAAATCAAAGCCTTTGGGTTAAATACCTGTCTAAGCCTCCAGAAATCCAATTTCATGTATCTGAAGTAAACTGGCAAAAAAAAAATCTAACAGGATGAACAGGTGCATTAATATCTGAGCTGTTGTTTATCCTGATGTCTCAAGGCTTTAGTGCAGAAAAGAAATGTAGTCAACTTTTTTGCATTGATGAAGAGGCAAAGCACAGAATATAATATTGTTTCAAAAAAGATTTAGAAATACTTTATATATGAGAAATTGTAGCTGTTATCACAAACACTTGTTCACCACTAAAGGTTTTGTTTGTGTCTGTTAAATTCTATTTTATATGTGGTAAAAAAGAAAAATCTATTTACAGATTAAAGAGAACACAGAATCAATCTCTCTATAATCTGTTGTTTTTAATATTACTTCACAATTGTAATTTATATTGTCTCCATACTGTTTTAAGATATATTTTTCACAAATATAATATGATGATAATAAAATGATACAGTGACCTAGTTATGCTGAACTCATTATAGCAAATCTAATAAACAATTTTATAAACAATGCTAAGCATATTTTGCATATTTATGCATATTTTGTCAACAGAGTTTGATCAGAATCATAAAGATGCAGTGACATAAAGATGCATGTTTATGCATGAGAAAAAAAAAATACTCAAAATGTAAGATCATTACTTTTGCACAAGATTATTTTTTTAGGAGATCAGCCATACCAATTCAGTTTACCTCTTTTATTTGGGAGGACACGTTATTTGCAGAAAAGTTTTCAGATTCAGGAATTGAGGATTTTTTTTCCATTTGTTTTGTTTAGTTTCTACAATAGATTTTTTGGATCTGTGGTCCTTTGATGTGAAGGGCATTCAGTTTATTTTTTTAAATGTAAAAGAAAGTTAATCCCTAAGATAGGACTTTCCATACTTAATGTTGGTTTTGAGCATGTTACTTATACTTCAGCTGTGCACATATTATCCCAGATATTGGCCTAAAACAAAACAGAGTACTTCGCCTTTTTCCTAAAAACACGCACCTTAGTGATGTGTTTGTACAAATTGTTAGGCCTTTTGAATTCGTTGGAACGTTTCACCTGCATAAAGATGTGTTTGGCTCCACAGTTAAAGCCTTAGCTTGTAAACATTTACATCATCCAATCTGTATTCATGAAAAAACTATATATATATATATATATATATATATATATGTACCAAAAAATCAGTTCTGAAAGCAAAAATTCAGCTGGAGAATGAATTTTATAATAAGCCCAGTAAAAGCTGAAAACAAGTTGCTGGGAGGTCAGCTGAAGCAGGTTTATCTGGCAGTGAGAAACAGATTTCCTGCTTTGGACATCATTACCTGTATTGCAAAACACTCGGAGGATTCATGAGGACTTCTTGCTTCATATTTTCATTAATATATCAACAATGTCTAAAGATCTCTATTGCCTTAACACTATTAAAGTAGAGAGAGAAAAATGAAATGATTGGATAGTTTTTCTATGCATTGATTCTTTCCCCCTACATCGATGTGTATTACTGTGAAAACATTTAAAGGTTTTTTCCACGGTTAACCTGTAGAAAAGTATAAGAAACCCATAACATCCATTTCTAGTAAAAAAGACTGACCTCAAAATCTGTACACATGTCCACAAATTTTGATTTGTGTGTTCAGCAAAGGGCTGGGAAAATGAAAGATTAATCCCTCATCTGAAGTGCTCCAGTGTTTCCTCACGCCTGCAGGTGGGAGATGAATATGCTAATGTGGCAAGCCTGACTCTGCAGTGATTTGCAGGTGAAAATGTAACTTGTGATAATTAAAGGCTAATTACTTTTAGCCAGCAAGTGGGAACCAGGTGCTCTAAAGCAAAAGAGGAAGATTTAATTTTGTGCTGTTAAGACTTTTAGAGGGGGGAAATAATAAGGGACTATGATTTTATTTATTTTTTCTTGCCTTGAATATCTTTTGTTTTAGTAAAGTAGAGGGCAGAAATGAAATGGTTAGGTGTAACATTCATAGGTTTTGGGGAGGTTTTTTTTGTTTATTTTTATTATTGTTTTCCTTAAGAGATGGCCAGAGTTTGGCAGGGATTCTGGAAATGCTTTTGCTGTTTAGATGTTAGCAGTATTACCAGCACAATCTTGTTTCAAAGCCTGCTTTAAAAACAGCTCCTTTGGAGATGCTCACAAAAAAAAAAAAAAAATCTCCTTTAAAAGTTTCTCTCAGGTATTGCTTTCAAAAGCACCCCCAAGAGTGAGCACTCAGGCAGATTAGAGTCTTAGAACTTCCCACAAATTCCCATCGTGCCTTTATGGTAGGATGTGTTAAATTTCCTAGTTAGTGTTCCCCTCGAAGGCCTGTGGATCCAAGGAAGTTCAGGCATTTACACCCACGTTCCCTCCCTAATTTTCAAGACAGCCTGGTTACTATCATGAGGAGTCTCATGGAGATATTTCTGTGTTAGATGAGGTGCCATATCACTTACCTGGGAAGTAAACAACTCAGCATCACAAGGAGTAAATCTAATTCTTTTGGTGACTGCTTGGCATATCTACTCTTTACCACTCATGCACTGTAAATTTTACAGTATCTTCACAATTTAAAAATAATCAATTTTCTGTTTAGACAGTTATATGCAATTATTTACTGGTTGAGTTTGCATATCATGATAAATAATCACTTTGAATAGGGGGGATGAAGCTATAAATTCATTTCTTTAATGAACTTGGGTTTTTAGTAACAAGCTGGGGTTGCAGTCACTCAGACAACCGCAGGTGGAATCTAAACTAAGCACGTAGGCTTTGCCTTCACTCAACAGATCTGTACTTAGGCTCTAGGTTATTTATAGTACTTACATGGTTTCTTGGGTAGATTTTAGAGGTACTAAAACCTTAAAATACTGACCAGCTAAGTAGCTGATTTATTTTTAAGACATACACTTTTTATTTGTGGCTTTCTTTGGCTTCATTATCCTTTTTACCTGGTTTGTAGACATGTTCTGCTTATGCCAAATCTAACACAGACAGAGGAAAGACCAGTGCTACAAGTATTTAATTTTTAAGCAATACTTGAGAAATTAATATATTCTTGTGGGCTAGGAAGTGTGAGAATTTCCCCAGGTTAGAAAAATCAGCTTTGAGCTGAAATAAGCAGAGAGACATCTTGATCTTCTTTTCCATGTTCGCATATTAAAATCTATCAGCAGCTGATTTGTATTTAAAAAAAGTCATCCTAAATAAGTAATTTCATGTTAACTCTTCAGGTAAATATTTCTTTTGAAAGACTTTTGTGTACCTGATTGAGTGGAACGGCAGACTGTCCAGTTACCAGCTGGACGCCTGGGGGGGGCTCCTTTAGAGGTCAATTCAATTTCCAGCAAGTTTGTTGTTTTGTAATAATGGGGAGACCTTTAGGGGCAATTTTCTCGGACAAACTTGGTCAGCAAAAGCCTGTGTGGGCAGGCTGGTAGGCCAGCTAGTCTTCTTGGTTTTGCTTTTAAGATGTCAAGAGAATTGATGTGTCCTTTTGCACCTTTTTGTTCTACTGCCTCAGCATCTTTTGCACAAAAAAACGTTTCACTAGTGCATTTTTATATATATATATATATGAACTAGTTGTAATTCTGTTTTTCTTTAGGAAGTGATTGTATGTTGTTTTAGCTGTACTTTGAGATGAAGGGAATTATAGTGAGTCTTTAATTTTTACAGATGAACATGTAAATCGAATGGTAGAATCCAATAATGTAAAATTACATTGATCACTTATTCTGATGTGGTGTTGTTCCTGTAAATCCCTCTTGAAGTATTTTGCAGAAAGTAGGATAAAAAAGTTATTGGTTAAAAGAAGCACCATAGGCAATAACAAGGATAGTTTATATGTATTTACTATTAAAGCATTGAAACAATGAGGTCAAATGAGTTCACAGCCTGCAAGGAAGGCATCAATTACCTTCTTCATATTGTAAATACCTGACACGTGTCTTAGTTTGAAAAGACAGGTGTCTGCTAAGGAAGGCAGATGCCTTCTTTGAAATGGAAGATGTAAACCCCCTCCCTCCAAATTATTATAATTTTGAAATTAAGGGGGCTCTTAGGCAAAGATATGGGAATCGGAAAAACAGTTCCTTACTAGGAAAAATAAAAATACAAAAGTAAACAAAAAGAAAACAAACCACTGGCAGAGTCAGAATATGACCTAAAAGGTTGTTGGTAGCAGTCCTACAGGTTGGTAGCAGGTTGGTGGCTGCAGCCCTCCAGCAGTGACAGGGGTGGTTCTGCTGGAGCAGGGATCCTGTAGAAGGGTGGAGTTTTCCTCTGAAGATCCAACGGTGGGGTAGATGGGCCTGGTCTTCCTCTGGCAATCCAGTGGAGAAGAAAGCTGCTCCTCTGGGAATCCAGTGGGAAAAGGCTGCCTGTGGTGTTCCAAATCTCAGATTATATCCAGGTAGGAATGTTTGGCTCCTCTCCCTGGGTGGAGCATCTCACAATGGATGATGGAATTTTATCAGCCATGCAGTGACACTCAGTAGCCCATTAACAGCAGATATTATCTGGAGGGGGGATTGGTTGTGGAAGAGATAAGGAAAACTGCCCAACTGACTGAAGATAGCTGCCCCACCTCTAGCAGGTGGTGATAGAATGCACACCCCCAGCCATATCTTGCATTTGCAACCTAAGGCACACTATAAAGTACAATTGCTGTAATGACTACATGAAGAAAGGCATTTTGTGAAAAATCATGCTATTCTTCAGCAGCTCAGGAACTGACATGTAAGTTCTATCTTGTTCTAAAGATATGTTTTATTATTTTTTTCCATCGCTCTCTTTTTGGACCCCTCATCTCTGAAAACACCCTTGAGAAGAAAAAGAATAGGTGTTTGTTTCTTACTAGCACTTTGTTTAGTAAATAATGAGTCAAATAGCTATTAATCCACAATTTCTCAAAGCTATTTTATATAACAAGATATGGCTTGTTACTGAATTCCCCAAAGCAAGAATCCCTGAATTTGTGCTTGGTGCGTTTGCATCCACTGGACTAAGATGGACAAGGTTGTCAACAAATTATTTTAGAGTTGTTTATTTTCTTTATAGCCTTTAAAGATGTGTGAATTTTAATCCTGTTGTTTTACTCTATCATAGTCTGACTGGGATTTCTGTTTCAGGATGATACCTTCTTGGCTTAGATAATCTTTGGCATTTAATTATATTTTTCCTCTTTTTATTCTATAGTATCTCCCTCCTTCCCACCTCACATTTCCTTGGGGATTACTCATCTTTGATATGTGCATGAAGAACAGTTAATGAGGAAAACTGAAAGAGTTGGAAATAATTTTAAGAAATATTTTTTCGTTCTGTAGTACAGTAAACAAAATTCAAATATATTAGTGTAGCATAGTGTAGTGTCATGAAAATGTATTAATAGCAATATAGAAACAAATAAATAAATAGCTGTTTTCATTTTGTCAGCTAATATTCAGAAAATCTTATGGACAGAAAGCTTTCCTCTTCCTCTGATATCTGTGGATGTCCTTGAATTTCACTGATACTGAAAAACTAATTTATCCCACCTCAGTAAGTTCCTTATGTCCTTGTTTTCCAGCAGTGATAACTTAATTTTCTCAGTGAAGTGATGGAAAATGCAACATTTCACGAAATAAATTGTAGCAGAAAAATATAAAGCAATAGAGAAGATCTTTTATTTGCCTTCTTTACAAAAATGTTTTTTGTTTTTTTTTAATATTGCTATAAAAAAAACCCACTCAAATTTGAAGAGGGTTCTTTTGGTTTTGTTTGATGTTTTCTTTTTATCCTCAGGTAAGGAGAAAAAGTGGGAAATAAGCTCCAGCAGTTTAGTAGGTGTCTCAGAGAGCTCAGTTGGACTGATTAAAACAGCAAGATGGGGCTAGAGAAAGGGAAGAACTTTTCTGCAACAATATGATCTTGTTATTCCTTGACTAAAGTTCAGTAAAAGTTTTGAAATAATCCCGTGGGGCAGCATTCCTGCAGCCTGTGCCATGTGTGTGGAGCGTGTCTGTGAAGCAGCCAGAGGTGAGGGGTTTGTCAGACTGAGGGGAGGATGCCTCTGGGTGCTGCAGCTAGATAGAAATGCAGCTCTGCTAGCTGGGGCGGGCTGTGCATTTGCCTTCTCTTGACCACAGCTTTTGTGAGGAAATTATGTAGGTGCATGCAGGAGAAAGGCAGAGAGAGACCTTGCTCAGGAGGAAGGAGGCAAGGCCAGGAGGAAGGGGAAAAAAGCCCTCAGCCTTTTTCAGTGGAGGATCTGTGCTGGAGCTGGCTGCCACTGGCTCTGCTCAACATGGGGGGGGGGTCTCCAAATTGTTATTTTTTGTTGTGTGTCTCAGACATCTTTTTTGGAAAATCCTTTCCTTACGAGTTTTTTAATCCTGAGAAGCTGGGAGGCCTCGGGAACAAAATGCAAACATTGATTATCTGCTGCTGTGGAATGCAACAGGTGCATCTGTGATTGGCCCATGTTGGATGTTTGTAATTAATGGCCAATCACAGTCAGCTGGCTTGGACAGAGAGCCGAGCCACAAACCTTTGTTATCATTCTTTGCTATTCTATTCTTAGTTAGCCTTCTGATGAAATCCTTTCTTCTATTCTTTTAGTGTAGTTTTAATGTAATATATATAATGAAATAATAAATCAAGCCTTGTGAAACATGGAGTCAGATCCTCATCTCTTCCCCAATCTGAAAACCCCTGTGAACACGGTCACAGTTGTGGACCATGGCTTTTTTTTTTTTATATTTAGAATTTTTTTAACCTAGAAATTCAATATAATTTGGGCTAGGGTTATAGCTTTATTACCGTTAAAATTATCTTCAACATTTACATACATACCTTCATAATTTTTATATGGCTTGAGATAGACTTCAAAAAATAATACTACCAATAAATACTAGCAGTAACTACCAATCTCAAATTGGTAGTTTCTGATTCTAGAAATGGACAAAATAGACAAGTAACTCCTAGCATTAACATCAATGCTTTGCTAATGCATCATTTCCCTGGTATCTTCTCCACATCTCCATTTGGGGAAAAATATGGTCATTGGTGCAGCAAGGTGTTTCAACACAGAATATTTCAAATGTCACACCTACAGTCGTGCCCCCTTCAACAAAACCTTGTCAGGTTAATCAGATACCATAGACAATAAGCATGAGAAAAAAAAAACCAAAAAAAACCAAAAAAAAAAACCAAAAAAAAAAAAAAAACCAAAAAAAAACCACCAAACAAACAAACAAACAAACAAAAAAAAAAACCCAACCAAAAAACAAACCACCAAACCAAAATAAGTCCAAACAAACAGCATCTTTGAAAGATTCATTTTTTGTGTTTATGAGGTGTATCAAATAGATGCCAACTTGACAGGGACAATCTTTGCACCATGCAGTGGTATTTTATGGCTGACATGGCTGGTGTGCTGCAATGGGATACTCATTTACATGGCTGATCAGGTACCTTGAGGAAAAGCTGTCTAGTCCATGAAGCATAAAGCAGATCAGGGTGATTTTATTAATAAAAACACAGAATAAAGACAGAAAAAAATTCTAATGCTTGTGTATCTGTACAGTGAATGGAAAACTTAGTGTATGTAAAAGATTATTTGGATAATGGGGGACTGCTTCAGATTGGCTCTCAATGCTCCTTCATTAAGAAAGTTCTCTCAGAATAATAAAATTTGCATCGATAAAATTATTTGATTTAGAACACAGAAGCAAAAATAAAAAAAACATTAGTCTGAATTTGTGTTGCTTTTAATCTGGAAAACATTAGACGCACCAAAGGAATTTTTCTGTATGTCCATGAGTATGAAACGGTGGTGAGTGGTTTTTAATAAAGATTTCAGTAATGCTGTTATCTTTTTTTTTTTTTTCAATAACGCAATGCAATGATTTCTGAGTTGCCTTCTATTTGTCCGTGACCACCTATCTGTGGTGGAAGACATTTTCCTCCTTCCACGACAAGGCAGCAGCATAAATTAGAGACTCAGCCCTGAGCAGAGCTCAACCACTGCACTATAAACCCACAAAGTTGTGCACAAGCTGATGGCTGAGAGGAAGAACATAATGTTCCTTGAACGAGGCAAGATTTAAGAATGTCAAGTCTCTGAGGTCTCAGGAGATCCTTACCTAAGCAGGGCACTTCAGTATCTCCTTAACTCGCTCTGCAGCCTCTTTGCTCTCTGGGCAGTACCTGAAGTTGTGTGGGTAGATTTTCTTCAATTTTTTAGCCAGAAATACTAAGAAACAGTGGAAGTATTTATCTTGGAGTCAGTGGGCACTGTGCAGTTCACACACTTCTCAGTCCATAACAAATGAAAAGCTTTGTTTTGGTTTGGCTTTATCTAGAGGTGGCAATTTCTGATTAGGATTTAAAGAGAAGGCTTAAAATTACTTAATTGTATTTTATGTACCTCTTATTTAACTCTGCAAGCAAAATAAATCAGAATGGGATTAATTAATTTTCATTTGTTGTTGTTACTAATTATATAATTAAGACTTCAAATACAGAAACAGTATTATTTAAGTAGAAAAAGCCTCCAGGTTTTAAAATAGGTATGTAAGAGAAATATAATTTATTTTCAGGGTCAATTTTAATAAATAATTTTATGTATATTCCTGGGTCCTCCTTTCTCTGAAGTTCATATCACTAAAGAGTTCTGCTTGGTGCAGTTGAAGCATTCCTTCATTCTAGCTCTGCTATCTTTCAGGGTTTGTACAAACTCTGTAAGAGAAAATTAATAACCAAGTGTGTTTTCACCAGTTCCATTTGGCAAATGAACTTTTACTCACTCTGTGTAAGCGCCAGTTACACATTGGTACCAAGAGTAGTCAAGACAGGACAGCCTGCTCTCCTAGTGCGTCTTGGTGGTTTCAATGGCCACAACATCTCTCAGTTTCCCATGGACTGAGGCAAAATATTCCTCCTGCCTTACTTTCAGAGAACAGTTAAACACCTTCTCCAGTTTTTCTTTGGGGAAAAAAAAAATTAAGCAGCAAACCTGTTGTGTGTGCTCACAAGGTTCAGGGTTACCCAGTGAATGCTGACATTGATCTCTTTGGTGTTTACCCTCTCTGTTGCTTTGGACACTGACACTCACAGGCTCCCCACCGGGTCTGTGGCCTTTGCTGCAGAGAGGTCAGAACTCACCAGTGGTGGCAGATGATGTCTTTTCCACATTCCTGCAGGTTATCCCTGCTCCCCAAGGGCTCCATCCCTTGTGCATGCTGCCAAAGGAGTTTACGCGGGTATTCTGCTGTCAATAACCAGTTGTTTCACCTCTAAAGGGAAAAAGTGGCTACCTAAAGGGAAAAAGTGCTACTTACAAAAAGAAAAAAACAAATTAAAAAAAAAACACCTGAAAAACAAGTCTAATTTGAAAAAAAAAAAAAAAACCCGAAACAAAAAACAAAGACAACCAAACCTACCACGAACAAGCAACTCTCCCAGTATGTTTACAGAATTTAGGCACTAGAAAAGGGGGAGAGAAAAATGGTTTCATTGGCGTGGCCACATACTTCTAAAGTTTTTCCAATTTAAAGGTGCAGTCTGTAGCAAAAGAGTGAAAACATTTTTGATTTCTTTGAGCTATACCAGCTAACCCTCAAAAAGTTGTGAAAATTAGAAAGTGATGTCAAGTTTTTTAATGCATACAATTTATTGCTAATTGATTCAAGCGAAATAGCCTTTTACTTCTAAGACGTGAGAAACCACTGTCATTTATTTCAGGAACTTCTTGAGAGAAGGTGAAAATTCTTAATATCTGACATCAGAATTATGTTCTAATTATGAGTCTATTAATTCTGGCAGTTAGAGCCAATCCATGTTTACAACTGCAGATAGAATAAAGCATATCCTTTTAATCTGATAGCTCTTTTTGTGACTGTAAATACCATCACTTACATCTTTAAAATTTTTAGAGCGTTTCACTACATTGTTATTGTTTACTATATGCTTCAAGTCACTAAGTAATTAACAGAGAGGGTGTGATTTTGGTTTTGGTTTTGTTTGAGGTTGTTTTTTTTTACATTAAAATCGGTGGGAATTCATGATCTTCAATAAATACATTCAGGCT
Organism: Melospiza georgiana; assembly: GCF_028018845.1. NCBI lineage: Eukaryota > Metazoa > Chordata > Aves > Passeriformes > Passerellidae > Melospiza > Melospiza georgiana. The sequence continues at coordinate 40,498,004 of NC_080434.1, read as the reverse complement.
TTGAAGGTAATTCTGTTTATGAATATTTTAGAAGAATAATTTCTGCTCTTTTTTTTTGGTAGAAAAACAAGCTCTGGAGCTTAAATAACAGTTTGGAAAAAAAATAATTCTAGTACCTTTAATGTACAAATTCTCGGACAGTGTTTAAAAAGGTAGACCAATATTTTTCCTCGCTTGTCCATTGATTAGCAAAACTTACCTTTCTGCCTGAAAACTGTTTGGAAAAGTCTACTAATTGTCTAGTGCATTATGTGTTATTTCTGGACTGAACATGGACTTATACTAGTACCCTTGGAGAGGAGACAGTTGTATGAGTGGAAGCCTAATGCTGACATTCTCACAAACTGTTTTCTGTCAAGGTTTGGGATTTTTACATGCATTTTTTTATTTAAAATATTGGTCAGCTTCAGATGCAGAAATTATCTGGTGTGGCCTTTTGAAGACTCACAGAGCTCACAAAGGAGACAAATTATCCAAGGAATTTAATTATTTCTATTCATATTGCTTTCTCAGCTGACAGCAACTTCACCAAGCTGCTTTTCATCCCGATGGAGATTGTGACTAAAAAAATGGGGATGCAGAAGCTCAGGTTTTCTAGAGCTGCTGCTCTGACCACTGCCTGGTTTTCCTCCTGTCACACCACATAAAACACCAGCAGTACTCAGCCACCTGCAGAAGGTTCAGAAAGGAGCAGCATCAGAGCTTCCTCAAGATGGGATAAGTGCAATTATCAGGTGTCAGAGCAGTCTTGGAATGACAAGCACCAAGTGTGTCCACACAGGCTGTGAGCAATTTTATCAGTGCTGGCTCAAGTGTTGCTGCACAGATTGAAGTCTGAGTGTTACAAACATCAGCTAAGGCCATTTAGTGACTGTGTGGTGGTGTCATTTGTACGAGAGGCTTATTTATTCTAGGTAAAAGTTTTAAGAATATTTTGAAGATATATCTTAAGTAGCCCATAAGATCCAGGAGAAATTCAGGAGGGAAAAGGGTGTCTCAGGGTAAAAAAGGGGTGTATCACCTTTGGGAAAAGGGGCAGGCAGCTCAGGAAGTGTTTAAGAGTATTGTTAGGTCACACAGAAAGAAAATAAAGAGGTGAAAGCTCAGTTAGAAGTTAATCTGTCCACTTCTGTGATGGATAATTTGTCTCCTTTGTGAGCTCTGTGGGTCTTCAAAGGCCACACCATTCTTCTCCTGTACTTAGCGGTGGTGAGGCCGCACCTGGAGTGCTGTGTCCAGTTCGGGCCCCTCAGTTTGGGAAGGAATTTGAGATGCTGGAGCACATCCAGAGGAGGGCAATGGTGCTGGTGAAGAGTCTGGAACACAAACCCTGTCAGGAACAGCTGGGGGAGCTGGGGATGTTTAGCCTTGAGAAAAGGAGGCTCAGGAGAGACCTCATCACTCTCCACAGCTGAAAGGAGGGTGCAGCCAGGTGGGGGTCGGTGTCATCTTCCAGGAACCACTGACAGAACAGAAGGACACAGTCTTAAACTGCACCAAGGACGGTTTAGACTGGACACAAGTAGAAGTTCAGTACAGAAAGGGTGGTTGGACATCGGAATGGGCCGCCCAGGGAGGTGGTAAAGGCACCTGGAGGTGCTTAAAAAAAAGGCTGGATGTGGCACTCAGTGCCACGGTTTGGTTGACAAGGTGGTGCTCGGTCAGAGGTTGAGTCTGATAATCTCAAAGGTCTTTTGTGATGGTGTTCACAGGGGTTCTTGGATGAGGGAAGAGATGAGGATCTGACTCCATGTTTCAGAAGGCTTGATTTATTATTTTATGATATATATTGCACTAAAACTATATTAAAAGAATAGAAGAAAGGATTTCCTCAGAAGGCTGGCTAAGAATAGAATAGCAAAGAATGATAACAAAGGTTTGTGGCTCGGCTCTCTGTCCGAGCCAGCTGGGCTGTGATTGACCATTAATTACAAACATCCACCATGGGCCAATCACAGATCCACCTGTTGCATTCCACAGCAGCAGATAATCAATGTTTGCATTTTGTTCCTGAGGCCTCCCAGCTTCTCAGGAGGAAAAATCCTAAGGAAAGGATTTTTCATAAAGGATGTCTGCGACAGGCTTTTCCAACCTAGCTGACTCTTTGATTCTGCAATTGGGCTAATTGTGAATGTTAAGTTAGTATTATATTCATAGAAGCAATGTTTTTTTTCCTTTTTAATTCTAATAAATTTACGAAGAAGCAGAGTTCTATGCACAAACCTCAGTGAGGATGCTTTTATTACATATAAACAGAGCTAATTACTACAGTCTATATTGAAACAATTATTATCAATGCTGTGTGAATGTTTAAGGAAACCTGATCTATGAACTGGTTACACAACCTGGACTTCTAGATGTACCTGTGGGTATGTGGGAATCTTTTTCCAGAATTTATTTAAAGCTAATTAGGTTTTGGTTTGGAGATGCTCTTTGTTTGAGAGGAATTAGGGTGGTGGTTAGGGTTTGTTTGCTTTAAAGTAAGACCAAACAACTCACTGAAGACAGGTTCTAATGTCTGAGGTTTACTCTATTGCTTTCTGTTACCACTGAGTTATTCTGTAATTCCAGTGTAACCATTGAGCCCCCAAATCTGACTGGCACCAGAAGCTCTGTCCCAGTTGGAGTGAAGGGCAGGGAATCTAATTCCATGAAACTTGCCTGGATAAGAATCTTGGGGATAAAATACTGAGACACAAAGTAGTTGCTCACCTGCAGAGGGAAGCCAGCTATTACATACAGTAATCAGAGCTGCAGCTGCTCTTTCAGTTTGTCAGCTTGGACTGGCAGAGAAATCTTCTAATTTTTGTTCTGGTGGGTCTGAGGAGTATCAGTCGGGCATTACATATGAACTCATTATAATCTACATAAATCACAACACCAATCATAGCTTTGTATTCTATTACTTAGAAAATTTACTTTGCATGTTGTAGTCTTCTATTGGCTCTAAAAATCAAGAAAAATTTTAAAAAGTACAATAGCTCCAGAATTTCTGTCTAAGTATTCTAGTTTTCATCAAGTTAAATATTTCCTTCTCCTTCTTTAAATTCTTCCTGTTCCTTTGGTTCTTTCTTCCTTGAGACAGCTTTCATGCTGCTGATTCATCTGTGTGGTTGCTGACTGACCTCACAAAGTGCTTTTACTTTAGCTCACTAATTTTTGTCAGTTCCAGTAAGAATATCTGAATAGTTTATATACAAATTAACTCTGGTTCTTGGTGTCTAGGGACATTCATTACAGTTTTCAGTATCCATGAACAGTCATAAAAGTGTTTAACCTTAATGCAAATTTAAATTCAGTTGACCAGGTAATAAATCACTCTGTTTCAGTTTCCTCTCATTTTATCTTTTAGATCTCTGTTTCATTCCTTATACAGCAGACATACATTTTATTTCCTGTTACCATTCCTGCTTGATTCAGCTGTAGCAAACCTCTTTGTTTTTTTATCAATAACATTTGTTTTCATATTAATAAACTCTGATCTGTTGATCAAAATACTTGATCTGAGATACATCTTTATTGGTACTGTCGTTGATATATGTAGGAGATCCTTTACAGTTTTTTGGTTTTTTCTGGTTGCATTTTTAGCAACTTTAAAACAGATTGGTTTGCTCCTGTTTACTCCTAATCTTTTGCATTTGGGAACACTCCTTTGAAAACAGATGTGTCAGTTCTGGAAGGACACAAGCTAGAGGTAGGCCCTTTTTCCTAGGCGTGGAAGAGAACAAGAGAGGAGCTATGCCAGGGGAGGTTCAGGCTGCACATCAGGAAGAAATTCTTCACTGAAATAGCGCTTAGCCATTGGCTACCTAGGGAGATGTTGGAACCACCCCATCCCTGGCAGGGCTCAAGAAACAGCTGGATGTGGCAGCTCATGCACTGCGTGGCATTTAGTTGACATGGTGGTGCTAGGTAAAAGTTTGGACTTGATGATCTTGGAGGCCTTTTCCAAAATAATGACGCTATAATCTGTCTAGGGAACCATTTTGTTCACTGTACAGAAACAGGAGGAGGAAGACAAATTTCAGTTTGATCCTTTCTGTCGCAGACATCTTTTCATGAAAATCCTTTCCTTAGGATTTTTCCTCCTGAGAAGCTGGGAGGCCTCAGGAACAAAATGCAAACATTGATTATCTGCTGCTGTGGAATGCAACAGGTGCATCTGTGACTGGCCCATGTTGGATGTTTGTAATTAATGGCCAATCACAGCCCAGCTGGCTCGGACAGAGAGCCGAGCCACAAACCTTTGTTATCATTCTTTGCTATTCTATTCTTAGCCAGCCTTCTGATGAAATCTTTTCTTCTATTTTTAAAGTATAGTTTTAATGTAATATATATCATAAAATAATAAATCAAGCCTTCTGAAACATGGAGTCAGATCCTTGTATCTTCCCTCATCCAAAAAGCCCTGTGAACACCATCACACCTTTCCATCTCCCATGGCCACTGAAGGTGGGAAGTGTTTATCCTGGATCAAGAAAGAACCTTTCCCTGAAGGCAATCTGTTAGGAAAACCCAGGCCAATGCAGCGCTGATGATGACAGTGAGGTCCCATGTGCTCATCAGACACTACATTTAGGAAAATATTTTGCTGGATAACTGCTGGCCCCTGCTCCAAGTGATGCCCTTCATGCAGCACTGTGGCTTTTCTTTCAAAGAGGCTTCCAGAAGGTTCTCTAAACTGGTCTGCTGCAACTGGGTTCAAGGTTTCCCTTTTCCCTTTATAGACATGATGAGCTCTTCACAGCAGGAACTCTTCTAAATGTTTCTGCAGCAGTGGTGGCCGCGCTTTAATCTGATTTATTTTTGATGGGCACTATTTCAGTACACGTGTTAATTAAGTGACTTTGAACTTGTAATAAACCATGCCTGGCTAGTACTTATTTACAGAAGAAATGCTGTTTACCCCATCCCCTTCTAGACCACATCTGCTGTGGAACAGAGTGGAGATCCCTGATAAGCTCCTCTGCAGCTGGTCATTTGAGTCAAGTAAATAACATTTCTAGCAGCTTCCGTACAGAAGTGTTTCATTATGTTGTCAGGCATGAAAATTGTATTGTCACTACATACAAATGTTTTTGGAAGAATTGACAGCTTTTTGATTTATGTGTCTAAGATTCTAGCTGATGCTGATGATGATATGTGACACCCAAGAGAAGAGCTTTTGAGCAGTGAGAACTTAGGAGGAAATAATACTCTTTGTTTCTTCTCACAATCCAAATTAAGCTTTGCATTGGGCAATATGAGACATATCTTAAGGCCTCATGGAAAGAAAACCTTTTTTCAGAACCATCCAAATATGACACGTTCTATTTAAGAGAAATATTTGAGCTGTACTTAAAGGCAAGTTTTAACTTCTTTGAACATGTACATGCTTGTGTTGAAAAGACTGATAAGTAGAGAGTGATTTTAGGATCCAAATTCTTTCCAGAAATTTTTTACTTTGGGGAAGAAGGCAAGAGAAACAAACCTCTTATTTGAGTTATTGCAATGTGTTCTGTGACATTTCCAGGGCTGACTAGAAGAACAAAGGCAAATAATAATGAAAGCTAAAGAGAAAACTCTTTATATAAAAGTTTGAGGGGTTTTAAAGTATGAATTTGGATATACACTCCCTGTTTGAAGTTATTAATCTCTTTTATCAATGGTCTTCTGATGTTCTAGGTTCTTTTCTTGCTGGGCTATTTGTTTTGTAACTAAAACCTTTCACATTCATCAGTGCTCTCCTTCATAAATTTGCTTTATGGGGTGATTAAAATAAACCAGCAACTTTTCAGTCTTTTATGCACTTTTCTTTAGTTTCAAATGTATGCAAACTTTAAGGGAAAGGAAGTTAGAAATGTGTTTCTCTGGTTGCAGGGAAAGACAGATCTCAAACCAGCTCTAGGTTACACCTTTAGGTTTTTTCTCTGGCTCAGCTATAGACCTTTAAAAACATATAATGAAATGCTGGAATATCTTTCTGGAATTTCTCTTAGAAAACTTTTTAATCGGAGAATATATTGTATCACTGATACTGACAAAAACCCATATAATCTTGTGAGATATAAATTCTTTGTTAAATAAAATCTGACTGACCTTGACTGGCAAAAAAAAAAAAAAAAAAAGTACAAGAAACCAAACCAGCCTCATTCAGTAAGGAGACTCAGGGCCGTACTTTCCTTTAAAACTCACCATGTCTTTATGCTAAAACAACCGTGAAACAGAAAGACTTTGAATGGTTTCTGAAGTGAAACTTTTTTCTTTCTTATTGTAAGATGCATGCAAGTAAACAGTAGATGTTAAAATTGTCAGATGTTTGAGACATCAACGTTTTCTTCCAGTAAAACAGGTCGAGGGGATTTAAATAATATCTCATTTTAAAATCAGCAGGAAATACGTGGGAAACATACTGCAGAGTGAAATTGGAACCTGGCCCAGTACAATCTAGTCAATATATTATTATATGCCAACAACAGAGGAGTAAGATTGATATCTGGTCAATGCTTAAATCCAGAGAGTTCTGTTTGATTTTCAAACTTTTTTTATTTCTTTTTTTTTAATTAAATATTAATTTTGATATATATATATATATATATATATATATATATATATATACATATATGTCTTCTGACTGGAGAATTCAGATTCTAACACCAGGAGTGCTCCTTTCTCCCTAAGACATTACTACCCCCCTATTCCCCAACTTACCTCATACCTTCTGCTAGATTGGCAATATTATAAAAAAAAGCCTCTCTAAAGAGATTGAGTCTTGTTTGAAACAATTCAAGTGGGAGAGTGTTTACCTTGTCTCCTGGTATACTATTCTTTTTTGTCCATAAGGTTAATTACTCAAGCTGTTTAAAGTTTGCAGTGAATCAGAGCACAGCTTATCAGAAGAACACAGTTCTCTGCTGCATGTATTTTCTTTGTTGTCCCTTTCATGCATTTTTTTTTTTCATAAGCTGTGTTTAAAGAGGGGGACCAGAAAGGCAGGCACAAACATGCATTTATTTCTTCTTAGAACCTACCATTTGATCTTTTATTTTCTTTTGGTGGTGTGTAGGGCCAGTGGAGAGTCCTGTCGTTCAGAAGTTGGTCCCATTGATCTTTGGGAAGAGCTCTGGTTTGACCCTTCAGTTCCCAGCCAGACTCTGGCATCACGCTGATTGCCTCTGCGCTGTGAAATGAATTTGTCACAGCGGTGTTTTTAAAGAATCCTTTCTCGGAAATAAAAAGACATCTTCACCCCACGTCCCCTCCCCGAAAAGGGGAGTTAAAAGGGAAAAAAGAACGGAAAACTAGACTGAAAGAGACACTGACAAACTCTGTGGGAAGGAGAGAAGTAGGAAACAAGGTGGGAAGGAAATTTGTTAAATCCGTTGCTTACATAACAGCAACAACTTCCCTACGTGACAATATAGGGCAAGATAAAAACCTCCTGGAAATGCATGCAATTTCTCAAAATTAAAAACAACGTAAACCAAAAGCTGATGTTTTCCTAAAAATGCAGTTTTACAATGACTGTCTTATGGGGATAAATGTATGGTAATAAATTAATGCTGCATTTTTAAGAAGTCACATTGCAATCACAGAGGAATAGCTGTTTAAATTCCTAGATTCTAGCTTTCATGTGAGAATATTTATAACCCATTTCCTTTACACTGCCACTCTTCTTAGAAGCACATGGATAATTATAATTGTAAATAAGCATTATATAATTAAAATAAAAATCAGCAATAAAAATTTTAAAATTAGTTTTCCTTTGAATGCTTTCATTTCTGCTCTATTATAAATGATGAATTAATTTTCATCCCCTACTTCTGAATACCTTTGAGCAAATGCAATAATTTCAGTGCTTAAAATCCTAAGTTCCTGCAGGAATGCATTTTATCTTACCATTTAATTATGGGTACAGTATGAATTATAATATCTTTTAGTAAAACTTTATTTTCATAACATAAAGTCCTTGTACATTCTTTAGCTTACACTTTATTTTTTTTTTTTGCCTGATGCATTAGAAAAGATCAATAGTGCAAAGAGGCTAAAGCATACTCTTTGATTCTGAAGTTCTCACCTCTCCCTAATGAAAAGTTCCAAATCAGTCAAGCTAACTGTAATGCAGCAAAACCTGGAATTAATCTTGAGAGACTCTGTGCTCATAGGACATTTTGTGTCAAATTTTGTTCTTCACAAAGTTATTGTATTGAAAATTGGCCCTGCAGAGTGCCACAGGTGAGCGTAGGTCTTGGAGTACCTGAATAATATTCTTTGAGCTGCAGTTGAGTATGAGTGGAAAGGAGAGAGCCAGTGTGATTCCACAGTGCACACACACGTTCTCTAGGCCTGTACATACTTTGTGTGCGCTACTAACAGTTCTATTTTTTTTGATTTAAGCAAACATTTCCATCAAGAACTAGAGCCTTTTTCATCAAGGTTCCTACTTGAATGTTTGTACATCCATGTGCAGCATGCAATCAGTTTTCTGGAGTTCCTCTGCTCCAAAATACATTTAATGTAGCATTCCACACCAGATGGGCTTTAGGTTTGTTTCCTTTAGGGGTCTGCTTTGGTCCTCTGGAGAGAGATGTTACCAGAGACGACCTTCCCTACAGAATGGACTGATCTTCATTGCCACTACACAGATTTTCAGACCAGGGAGAAATTCAATATAATAAATATTGGCTTAATATCAAGATGCCTTTGAGATTTCTTGTTCAGGTAGTTCAGCCTATCTTACTCAGGATGAGCTTTCAAAGGTGCTGCGCTCAAAGCTACACAGCACATTTCAACTTTTCAGCCACTTCAGTATCTGATAAATTGTTTTCTACACTGTGGAAGGCATTTTAATTTCTAATTACTCCATCTCCCAAATAATCCAAAGTGATAAATGACACAAGCTACCAGTGAGCATTGCAGGCTTGAGAAGAGAAAGTTCCTGGGGGACCCTATAGCACCTTTCAATGCCTAAAGGTGCTACAAGAGATCTGGAAAAGGAATTTAAAAGGACATGTAGCTACAGGACAAAGTGGAATGGTGTCAAACTGAAAGAGGTCAGGTTAGGAAGAAGGAGGAACTGAAAGAGGACATGTTAGGAAGAAACTCTTCCCTTTGAGGATGATGCAGCTCTCTGCCCCACTCCCTCCACTGCAGTGGCAGAGAATTGGGAAAGTAAAAGTTAGAAAACTCTTGGGTTGAGGTAAAGACAGTCAAACGGAAGCTGGGCACTCACAACAAAGTGTTAATTCACCACTTCCCACAGGCAGACAGGTACTCAGCCATTCCCAGGAAAGCAGGACTCCAATGCCTATGAGTAACCTGGGGAAAGAAATACCATTGCTCCAAATGTCCCCCCACTTCCCTCTTCCACCAGCTTCACCTGCTCAGATTGGAATATACCTTAGGTCAGCTGGGGTCTGCCATCATGGCTCTATCCCTACTCAACCACTCACTGGTGAGGCACTAACTAAAACATCCCTGTATTCCCAGTGCTGTTTCCAGCGTGAATCAAAACCATGGTGTCACAGACATATTTTATGAAAAATCCCTTTGCCAGGATTTTTCTCTTGAGAAGCTGAGAAGCCTCAGAGGAAAAGAAAAACAATATTGTCTGCTGCTGTGGAGTGCAACAGATGTATCTTTGATTAGTCTATGTTGGTTGTT